>NW_015539835.1:379877-381433 GCF_001515605.1 Sinocyclocheilus anshuiensis | reverse complement strand
AGCTGATCCGTGCTGGTCACTGAGGGAATACATCAACTTAGTGCTGTGGATCGCCGGATTGGCTTTCACCGTGGACGAAGCGGAGTCCAGCCCGGGGTCATCACATGTGGTTGCCGCAAGCCCGCCGGTGACGCCGTTCTCAAGCCCACCCGCCGCCGCTCACTCTAGGCCACCGTGTGTGACGCTGTGTGTATTATTGTGAAAGCGAAACTACTTTGTTTGGCCTTCCTGCTTATGACTGTATTTACATAATAATTAATCAACATTTAATAATCTACACCAAGGCATTTATTTTATTAAAATTAAACCGTAAAACTGTGAAATATTATTGCAATTTAAAAGAACTGTTTTCTATTTGAATATACTTTAACCTGTAATTTATTGCTGTGATCTAATCTGAATTTTCAGCATCATTACTCCAGTCTTCAGTGTCACATGATTCTTCAGCAGCTTTTATTAAATATTATTATATTGTATTATTGGCATTGAAAAACGGTGTAATTATGGCTGTATTCACATGGCTTAGATTGAATTTGACATGACATCATAATTACTAAAATCCGTACTGTACACAGTCAGCTGAACAAAAAATAAGAGCAATTAACCACATGATCTTGTCTCTGTCTTCAGATTAAGGAGCCGAATGCGTATGGAAACTCTGCTCTGCACCTGGCGTGTTTTAACGGGCAGGACGTGGTGGTGAATGAGCTGATGGAAGCAGGCGCTGATGTCAATCAGGTGAATGAGAAGGGCTTCTCCCCGCTGCACTTCACCGCCGCGTCGCGCCAGGGGGCGCTCTGTCTCGAGGTGCTCATCGCCAACAAAGCCAACATCAACAGCAAGGTCAAAACACACACCACCTCTCGTCTTCTACATCACAATATGTCAGTTAATGACTTTAAAGTGCCCCTGTTATGCCATTTTTAAGGTTGCTAATATTGTTTTAGGAGTCTCCTAAAACAGGTTTACATGCATGCAAGGTCAAAAAACACGTTAGTTTTCTCAAAAAATAGATTGAATTTTACCTCATTTCTAAATTATTTGTAAACGACTCGTGCGAAGCAGTTCAAAGAATCAGTCTTGTTAAACCCCTCCTTTCCGTGAGCCCTCACTGCTGTGATTGGTCAGATGGCGCAGTCCTTTGTGATTGGTCCAGAGCCGTAGAGAGATTGGCTCTGGATTGGTCTACCGCGTACAACGCGTGTCGGAAACAAAACGCCCATTGCCATGACGGCATGACAGCCCTAGGGACTTGTCAGTACATAAAGGTGGTATCGATTGTACCTTACCAATTCGAGCCGGAGTCTGATGATGAAACGGTTGAACTGGCTGATCGACAAGAGACTGAGTCGCAAGCACGACTGGAGCAGGACGTTTCTCAGTGGTAAGTGTCAAGTGTTAACAAGTTTGTGGGGATTATAAGATGTGATAAAACAAATTTACTCTCACAGCGTAGGATACAGTGTCTTCTCTACATGATGTTAACCACACGGAAATGTTACTGTTTGTGGGAGGGCAAGCTGGCGACGTAGAACGTGGGCAGACATTATGCAAAT
>NW_015539835.1:373272-379808 GCF_001515605.1 Sinocyclocheilus anshuiensis | reverse complement strand
TTTTTTTTTTTTGATAGACAGTAACTTTATTTATCATGCACTGTCGGCTTCACAACTTTGCAGATAGTTTGTGTTCACATACAGCTCCATGACACACTGCATGAAAGGTAATATTCGAAATGGCAAAATAGGGGCACTTTAATGGATAAAAACTTAAATAACAGCATTTTTTTAAAAATAGAATTCTTTTCTAATAGTGTAAGTCTTTACTATCACTTTTTATCAATTTAACACATCCTTGCTGAATAAAAGTATTCATTTCTTTCAGAAAAAAAAATCAAAAAAGAAAGGAAAAAAAAATTACTGACCCCAAACTTTTGAACGGTAGTGTATTGTTAAAAAATATTTCTATTTTAAATAAATGCTGTTCTTTTTTAATGTTTTATTCATCAAAGAATCTTGAACAAAAGTATCACAGGTTATAAAAAAAATATTAAGCAGCACAACGGTTTCCAAAATTGGTAATATATCAGCATATTAGAATGATTTCTGAAGGATCATGTGACACTGAAGACTGGAGTTATGGCTGATGAAAATTCAGCTTTGCATCACAGAAATACATTATATTTTAAAGTACATTAAAACCCATTAAATCATAATACTTCTTCACAATATCACTGTTTTGTTCTGTATTTTTGATCAAACAAATGCAGGCTTGATGAGCATAAGAGATTTCTTTCAAAAACATTAAAAATAGTAATGCGTCCAAACTTTTGACCAGTACAGTATGATAGCAGAAACTGGCTAGCAGAAGGTACAAGAAAGAGCAGCTTGAGCAAGCTAGTACATGATACCTAGCCTCATACATTGTCAATGAAATAGTGCTAACTAGCTTACATTTTTCATATCTGATTTACTAGCCATCTAGCTAATGTATAAACACATTTTGGTATTTACTAGTTAAACCTGAATACCACAGATCAAATATATTTACCCAAGTAATATCAAAACTTACTTGAATGGAAGCCAGAAAAATGAGGGGGTATTCCACCCTAAGGTGACTAGAGGGGATTGTGTGTGGGTGACTCAGGAGGGTCATTTTTAGACATTTTTTTTTTTAAATCTCCTCACCTAAATGTTTGCTCAGTCAGTGTATTTGTTTTTACAATGGTATATTTTTGTGGCACAATAGCTCAAGAAAGTTTTAAAGGTCCCATATTTTACACCTTTCTGGAGTTTGTGAGCCCTCACTGCTGTGATTGGTCAGATGGCGCAGTCCTTTGTGATTGGTCCAGAGCCGTACAGAGCTTGGCTCTGGATTGGTCTACCGCGTACAGCGCGTGTCGGAAACTAAATGCCCATTGCCATGACGGAATGACAGCTCTGGAGACTTGTCAATACATAGAAAAGATGGTATCTTACCAATTCTACCAATTCGAGCCGGAGTCTGATGATGAAACGGTTGAACTGGCTGATCGACAAGAGACTGCACGACTGGCACGACTGGAGCAGGACGTTTCTCAGTGGTAATTGTCAAGTGTTAACAAGTTTGTGGTAATTATAAGATGTGATAAAACAAATTTACTCTCACAGCGTAGGATACAGCGTCTTCTCGACATGATGTTAACCATGTGCAAATTTGACTGTTTACTGTTCTGTGTCCCATAAGAGCGCTGCGCATATATGTGGATTTTTTTTTTTTGATAGACAGTAACTTTATTTATCATGCACTGTCGGCTTCACAACTTTGCAGATAGTTTGTGTTCACATACAGCTCCATGACACACTGCATGAAAGGTAATATTCGAAATGGCAAAATAGGGGCACTTTAATGGATAAAAACTTAAATAACAGCATTTTTTTAAAAATAGAATTCTTTTCTAATAGTGTAAGTCTTTACTATCACTTTTTATCAATTTAACACATCCTTGCTGAATAAAAGTATTCATTTCTTTCAGAAAAAAAAATCAAAAAAGAAAGGAAAAAAAAATTACTGACCCCAAACTTTTGAACGGTAGTGTATTGTTAAAAAATATTTCTATTTTAAATAAATGCTGTTCTTTTTTAATGTTTTATTCATCAAAGAATCTTGAACAAAAGTATCACAGGTTATAAAAAAAATATTAAGCAGCACAACGGTTTCCAAAATTGGTAATATATCAGCATATTAGAATGATTTCTGAAGGATCATGTGACACTGAAGACTGGAGTTATGGCTGATGAAAATTCAGCTTTGCATCACAGAAATACATTATATTTTAAAGTACATTAAAACCCATTAAATCATAATACTTCTTCACAATATCACTGTTTTGTTCTGTATTTTTGATCAAACAAATGCAGGCTTGATGAGCATAAGAGATTTCTTTCAAAAACATTAAAAATAGTAATGCGTCCAAACTTTTGACCAGTACAGTATGATAGCAGAAACTGGCTAGCAGAAGGTACAAGAAAGAGCAGCTTGAGCAAGCTAGTACATGATACCTAGCCTCATACATTGTCAATGAAATAGTGCTAACTAGCTTACATTTTTCATATCTGATTTACTAGCCATCTAGCTAATGTATAAACACATTTTGGTATTTACTAGTTAAACCTGAATACCACAGATCAAATATATTTACCCAAGTAATATCAAAACTTACTTGAATGGAAGCCAGAAAAATGAGGGGGTATTCCACCCTAAGGTGACTAGAGGGGATTGTGTGTGGGTGACTCAGGAGGGTCATTTTTAGACATTTTTTTTTTTAAATCTCCTCACCTAAATGTTTGCTCAGTCAGTGTATTTGTTTTTACAATGGTATATTTTTGTGGCACAATAGCTCAAGAAAGTTTTAAAGGTCCCATATTTTACACCTTTCTGGAGTTTTATTAACCTTTTCGACATGTTTCCGCAATGTTGTCTGGGGGTTTGGCAAAAGGAGAGTGGGACTATGGGCGGTGCTCGGGGTGGTGACTGAAGGCGGTGACTGTGTAGTTCTGACGTCAACTTTTTACGGAAGTCACAATGGTTCGTGAAAAATCACAGCTACTTTATGGAGGCTGTGTGAATTTTACTGTGGACTGAGTGTTTTTAAACTTATATGGTAGTTACATAGCACCTAGACCTCAGTTATCATGAAAAAAGCCAGGAAAATTCAGTTTTGACAATATGGGACCTTTAAACAAATGTATGTAATATTTATGTAATTTATGTGAATTTTCCACCACTCATCAATGACACTGCGGTGGAAGTAGTCAGTAGTATCAAGTTTTTGGGGGTGCAGATCACAGATAGCTTGACATGGACCGTTAACATCGCCTCTCTTGTGAAGAGAGCACAGCAGTGTCTTTTTGTCTGCGTCAGATGAGAAGAGCACACCTTCCCTCTCCCATCCTCAGTACTGTCTACAAAGGCATTATAGAGAGCATATTGACCAGCTGCATCTCTGTATGGTCTGGGGATTGTAAAGCCTCTGACTGGAGGTCTGTACGGAGAGTGGTGAGGACAGCGGAAAAGATCATTGGCTCTTCACTGCCTTCCATCCAGGACCTCGCACACAAACGCTGTCTGACTCGTGCTCAAAACATTGCAAAAGACCCCACCCATCCTCATTATGGACTGTTTACGCTGCTGCCCTCTGGAAAAAGGTTTCGCAGCATTCAGTGCAGAACAGTAAGGTTCTATAATAGCTTTTTTCCACATGCTATCAGACTTCTGAACTCAAAAATAAGCTCTTAACCATTTTATTTCACCGAATATTTTTGTAGTGAGTCTTATGTGTACTAGATGTGGACATTGAAATAACAGTACGTTTTACGATGTGCAATAATTGTACTATATGCTGCTGCTTAATAAGTGCAATAATTTTGTTTTAGATGCTGCTAATTACTATGTGCATTATTTAATATTTATATGCTGCTGTCATTCCTTTTAGTGTTATATTCTTTTAAATGAACACTGTTACAATTTTTATTATATCTATATTTTTATACTGATTTTATGGTATGTGTTTAGTTTAGTGCAGTATTTATGAGCCAGTGGAACGGAATTTCGTTCATATGTGCACTCTGTATGTACAGTTGAATGACAATAAAAGCTACATACCTACCTACCTGAATACTCACCAAGATGGACATTTTGACATAATTTTGTCTTCAAGATTCAAGAAATTATCTGTGCATGTTATAAAGGAATGCATAGTGCATGTAGGGGATGTGTCCTCAATAGCCCAGCAGTAAGTGTGCTGTGTGCATGTGATTGAGGAATGTGCAGGGTAGAAATTCAATTAATGGGCACTAATGCACTCTATGGGTAATGCAGATGTTCACCAGGAATTCTGCTGTACATCATGAGTAAGTGTGTTGCTCACAGTAGGTCTGTCTTTAAAGGTTTATATAAGTTACCATTCAAAATCATTGTCCCCTATGGAGAAACAGAATGGAATTCCTGACTGTTGCACTCCAGGATAATAAAGATATACACATAGGCCTAACTAAATCTGCAAGTACCTACAAATATTTAAATCTATGCAAGTGGAGTAAGTAAGCAGTGTGTAATGGGTTATGGTGGTGCAATAAGTCCCATAACTGATACACATAATCAAGTAACAACATCGCTGAGGGTTCACACAAGTCATATCATCATTGTCAAGGCCTTTGATGTGTGTGTGTGTGTGTGTGTGTGTGTGTGTGTGTGTGTGTGTGTGTGTGTGTGTGTGTGTGTGTGTGTGTGTGTGTGTCATCCTTAAAGTGTGGACGCGTAGGGTTTTTGATGCTCATGTGTGGTGTGTTTGAAGAGTATGTGTTATAGTGTGTTTATAGTGATGTAGTGGGTTGTGCAAGTGTGTTTAATATGTATGGATGCAGTGTGTACGTATGTGAGGATGTAGTTATGTGTTTAATGTGTGCGTGTGAAGGTGTGATGCTGATGCTGTGTTGTCAACGCTATGAAGCGGTCTGATATGTTTGTTTGGGATGTGTGTCCGATATGTATGGTTTGTTGTGACTTTCTCAGGCGAGTGAGAGAGAACGTGTGTGCTTGTGTGTATATGTTGTTGTTGTTGTGACTCACTCAGGCGGGTATAGTCGCAGCTCGTCGATGTCCCCCAGGAAGCCGAACAGAGTTCTCATCTGATCACTGCTCACCGCCGACGACAGATTAGTGATTTGAATCACATTCGTCCCGGACATCCCGCTCATTTCCAGACGGAGGTTCAATACTCTGAAATACAACGATGCACCAGAGTGGTCAGCAATCGGCTAGGCATTGACCTGCAGGAGAACTGGTTAGCAGGGAGCGATGTGGACAGCAGTCACAGAGGATGAGTTCTGCTTACACAACAGCGCCGCCCGCTGGACTGGAGGTTTAGGCTACAGGACTTAAAGGTTGTAACTTGATTATGTGCTATTTGCAATATGATTGCGTTGTGATTGGCCGAATACCTCAAGCATGTGATGGAAATGTTACGCCCCTTTACCATATTGTGATGCCTTGTCCCGGCTGGATCGACTAAATCTTCCCACATAGTGACGTAGACATGTGGGGGCGTGTTAGAATGAGCCGTTTTAAGAAGTATATACATTTTTGTGTTTTTTAGAAAAGTGTTTTTAGTTTTGGTAGATACGACCCTTATTCTTTGGCTGGGATCGTGTAGAGCCTTTTGAAGCTGTATTGAAACTGCAATTTGACCTTCAGCCCGTTGGGTCCCATTGAAGTCCATTATATGGAGAAAAATCATGGAATGTTTTCCTCAAAAACCTTAATTTCTTTTTGACTGAAGAAAGAAAAACATGAAAATCTTGGATGACATGGGGGTGAGTAAAATATCAGGAAATTTTTATTCTGGAAGTGAACTAATCCTTTAAAGGGGTCCTATTATGCTCTTTTACAAAGCCTTGATTTTGTTTTGGGGGTGTACTACACTGTAAATAAAAATCTGTAGTTTTTACAAAATAATTTTGGCAGCTGTGGTTGCCAGAATAATTTTGTAAAAAATACAGAAAAACTGTAAACACATTTACAGCCAAAAACTGTAAATTGTACAGTATAAAACTGTAACTTACAAACAAGAAAATTTGTAAACCAGTAAATTCAACAATGCACACTGCTATTAAAATCTGTTTTGTACCTTTAACATACTGACAACCACCATAATAATGCAGGTGGTAAAAGAGAAAGCCATATGAAGAATCAAAGCTCATCACATGTAGCTTCACCACAAGCAGAAGTATATACTCATATATAGAAGGTGCAGAGAGTCATTCATGCAAACACAAAACACCATAATGGTAACACAAATGATACTTAAATAATGCATTAAACTTTCATTAAACAACAGAAAATGTAACATAAAGCCCAAATATACGTAACTAATAACAAAAACTATTTAAAAAACATGATTATTTAAACAAAATACTTTCAAATGTGGAGTGTCATGCAGGGAATTCTGGGAATATCAGTTTACAGTTTTTGACTGTAAATTATACATTGATTTGTTATTTTTACTTCTAAAAACTGTAAAATTAACAGCATTTTACTGTACAATTACATGAAATGTCTGGTTAGATATTTTACAGTTTTTCCCTGTATATAGTACGGGAACTTACTGTTAACC
>NW_015539835.1:370290-372869 GCF_001515605.1 Sinocyclocheilus anshuiensis | reverse complement strand
GATCTTTTTTATGCTCAAACAGCAACATTACAGACTAACTAAAGTTGAAAAAGTGAAAAAGCATAATATGCAAATATTAAAGCAAAAATGCAACCACAACCAGTCAGTTATTTTTAGACATGGGAAGGAAAAAAAACAATCACGGTTCCTTAACAATTGCTATAAAGAACAGGGATGCAAACATATTGCCAAATGATGACATAATTTCGACATAAAAAAAAAACATTTTTGCAAAATACTTTAATAACTAGTCTCATGAGCCCAAGGAACAACATTAAAGGAAGGCGTATGTGTTTGATTCATTAAAAATAACCACCTCATAAATATATACTTTATATATAAATATATGCTATGCAAATATCATGTCAAATTTCTATTAGCAGGAAAAAAATTTTTCATCGTCTGTATTTCTGGAAATTTCAAACGTTTTGCTCCAAAACGTTTTTGATTCATCACACTGCTCTCCACCCACCAGTCATTAACATGAACACATCTGTAGTTGAACTATTATAGCATCCTTTTGAATGTATTTAAAACAGTGATCTGTTAAGCATTAAATTATTTTTGTTGTTGTTGTTGTTATTAAAGTTATTCTGAAGTTTTATCTGTATGTCTTAATAAAGAGCACAAACTACTTCAAATTGTACAGGTAATTTTCTGCCTGGACTTTATCCATAAATTTTTTGGACAGTTCCTTTAACCTTAAAAAAAAAAAAATTTATAAATAAAAATACATACGGGCAATTCCTTCATATTAATTTACACACACACAAAAAAAGACTCTTTGGCTGACCATGATTCAATCATGGACAGTGGTTCCACATGTTTGTATCATGTTATTTGAACATGATTAAATCAATTTATTAGGACATGTCAAATTTTAGTTGAGTTTACTCAGTTTGCTTTAGTTCATCCTACATGATATATCTGAGTAGAGATAATATTTTTACATCACGTAGAACCACACAAGTTCAGCCATAGTGTTATCATAACATATTAACAAGTAAGATACAACTTTTCTTTACACATACAATGTTAGTTGTTGGCAGTTTAAGGATGGTACTGTGGTGTACATCACTAGCACTCCCATTGGAGTTGCTTTAAAAAAAAAAGTATTTAAGCAGGTCCTCAACCCAACTACTTGCTCCACACTTCACCACAATGGTAATTCGCACAAAATACACCAATAGAAAGTCTTTTAAAATGCCCACATAATAGAGCATTAGACATGAAAAAGTCTCCCTATTATCTCAATTTACTAAAAAATGCATAAAATAACACTTTATTTCAACGTTTTCTCTCCCCATATCCAGTCCTGTGCAAAGCATGATGGGAAGTGTAAAACATATTTTGAGGTACTTGATTGAAACATGTTATTTCAAAATGAAAACATCAAGTTAAGCCAAAACTTTCAAGTCAATTTAACAAGATGCAGTCATGTTTGAATGACAAACCTGATACATGGTGTTAAATCAAAATGAATTGTTTAAATAAAATGCATAAACAGCATCAAAAAAAAAAATAATAATAATTTGAGTGTAGCAGTTGTTCCTTATTTTTGCGTTATGTTACGTATGCTGTAATTTATAAGTCAGCTTCACTCGGCAGCCATATATTCATATTATATTTGCTCATGCTCTGCTCGTCATTAATATTATTTATTTTATCTGAAGTTCCCCCAGTAGGCCTTATTTATTGGCTAAAATGAATTCCTTGCTAATTAAAAAATGGCTCATGGTGCAAGATGCTGAAAACATAGAGGCAACCAAACAGATCAGTAAGAACACGTCCTGTGTGAATTGTCTGTGCACGTTTTCTGTGTTCACCTGGATGGAAAGCAACAAAAGCAGCCAATTGCGTTGTGAAATGTAATTGACATTCAAGGTTAGATGCATTTGTGAGTCTATATGTGCTAATATGTGCTCTCTTACTTTGAAGCTGATATTGACTGATGCAATGGCGATTCTCTATTTTGGCAGTTTACTCTGGTTCAGTTTAGTTTAACTTGAATATACGTTCATTCATGTACATATACAGTACATTTAGACATTTGGACATTTTATCCAAAGCGACTTACAAATGAGGACAATGGAAGCAATCAAAATCAACAAAAGACCAATGATATGCAAGTGCTATAACAAGTCTCAGTTAGCTTAATGCAGTACACGTAGCAAGGTTTTTTTTAATCATATAATAAATAAAAAGAAAACAGATAGAATAGAAAAAGAATAGAGCAAGCTAGTGTTAGAGGCCTTTTTTGCTTTTGTTAATCAGAAGTCAGAAAGTCAGAATTATAATTGTATAATAAAAAAAGAAAACAAATAGGCCTAGATAGAATGCAAAAAAATTAGAGAAGCAAGGGTTCGTTTTTTTTTAATATAAAGAATAGAATTAGAATAGAGAGTGCTAGAGTTAGAGAGTCAAATAAAGATGGAAGAGATATGTTTTTAGCCGATTCTTGAAGATGGACTGAGTTGGGCAGGTCATTCCACCAGGAGGGAACATTTAAAGGGGTCATATGATGCTATGATTTTGTGCATTATTTTGTGTATTTGGTGTAACAGAATATGTTGACATAC
>NW_015539835.1:368920-370037 GCF_001515605.1 Sinocyclocheilus anshuiensis | reverse complement strand
GATGGGTTTGCTGGAACCACAAGCAGTTCTGTCTTGGCAAGGTTGAGTTGAAGGTGATGATCCTTCATCCAGCAAGAAATGTCTGTTAGACAAGCTGAGATGCGAGCAGCTATCGTCGGATCATCAGGATGGAATGAGAGGTAGAGTTGAGTGTCATCAGCATAGCAGTGATATGAAAAGCTATGTTTCTGAATGACAGAACCTAGTGATGCCATGTAGACAGAGACTATGTTTACATGGACATCAGTAATCTAATTATTTACCTCATTCTAAATAAGCGAATATTATGATTATGGTGTTTACATGAGTTGCTTTTAGAATATTCCTTTCATGTTCCCGTTTTACATGTTATAGTACATAGTTCGATTAATGGCACACGTCATTACGTCTCCACGTGACGCCATCCGACGTCCCCTCCGGAATTTCAGCCCTGAGGCACCCCAGTAGTTAGATGTTGTGACTTGGACACCTCACCTCTCCAAGATATCTTGAAAATTATAACAAATAAAGCTTGGCTTAAACAAATGATAAAGGAATTTGTTATTGGCAAATAACAAATGATAAAGCTTGGCTTATTGAATATCAGGTCCCTTTATACGAAAGCACTTTTTGTAAATGCTATGATCACTGATCATAAACTAGATGTGCTCTGTTTGACAGAAACATAACTGTTCAGGGGAAGGAAGCAAAGACGAAACCATAACAGATAGCCGGGAGGGTGAGAGAGAGCGTAGGTTACGTCTAAAAGTGACATGTGTAGGGGTATGTGTTGTGTCAGGAACCATGTTGAGGTTAAGAGTGAGGAGGAAGTGATCCGAGGTGTGCAGTGGAGTAACTAAATAAGGTCCAGTTGGTCCAGTTGGTTGCCTGATTTGTGAGTAGTCTTAGTTAACACTCTCTTGAGATCAAAAGAGGCAAGCAGAGTGTGGAAGTCTGCAGCCTGAGGTTTATCTAGGTGGATGTTTAAGTCATAACTGGGGGAGTACCATCCTCAGGAATGGTTGAGAGCAGCACATCTAATTCATCCAAGAAGTTACCTTATGGTCCTGGGGGTCGATAAACAACTACAAAATGGATTTTAAAAGGGTGGGTAATAGTGACTGAATGTGATTCAAAG
>NW_015539835.1:359944-368807 GCF_001515605.1 Sinocyclocheilus anshuiensis | reverse complement strand
GAGATAAGCAGACCAGTACCTCCACCTCTTCCAGTTACATGGGGAGTGTGGGAAAATGAGAAATTATTGGAGAGTGCTGCAGGAATTGCAGTGTCCTCTGGTTTGATCCAGGTCTCTGTCAGGGCCATGACATTTAGTCTTGAATGACAAGAAATAGATGTAATGAAATCTGCTTTGTTTACTGCAGACTGACAATTCCAGAGACCAATAGAAAAAGACAGTATTGTATTAGCAGACATAGGCAAAGTGCACAGGTTGTTAGGATTGTGCTGCCTATTGTGTGTGATGCGTGGTTTGCGAGTAGTAGTAATAGTAGGGATATGGAACACATAGTAAGAGTTAGTCATAAAAACTGAAAAAAAAGAACTGAGTGTAAAAAAAAAAAAGAGGTTGAGTCAAAAGCGATACTTATGTCCATTGTCTGTGTCCCTGCACTGTGGAGTCGCACGGTAGAGTCGATGGTCTTTACACTTTTCGGTCTTCACATGAGGCCTGCTGCGACTGCTGCCGCGGTGTACTATCCTTTTTTATACCCGTTTGACAAAACGGAAATTGAATTCAGCTGAACACACTTTACTGTTTATCACAACAAAGGGCTAAGCAAGCGCACGACACTGACAAGGTATGCGATACAGTACGAGACCAAACGCAACTTCAGCACGTCTCAACACAGTAAACAAAACAAGCGTTTCCTAGCAACGACAACTGCGCTAAACATTGAGACAAGGAATAAATACACTTACGAGCTGCTTTTAACTTCCGCTGATTGACTGCTTCTCTCAAAGAGTATTTCTTTACACTGTCTTTTGCTAGCGCTTAAACACACTTTACTGTTTATCACAACAAAGGGCTAAGCAAGCGCACGACACTGACAAGGTATGCAATACAGTACGAGACCAAACATAACTTCAGCACGTCTCAACACAGTAAACAAAACAAGATTCATTCATGGTTCATTCATCATACATGGTTGTGACATGTTATAAATTTGTAAACGTTATTATTATTCAAATGATTTTATTGTTCCTTTTATTATAGATATATACTGTATATAAACACAGATGTGCAGGAATGTATGTTATGCATATGTGCACACATTCTTTGTTTTTGCCTTTTCACACTAATGAACATGTAATGACTCGCCAGTGAAAACTGAGATGCTGTCTCATCTACCAGGTGTTGTGGTGCAGACGAGACAGGAGATCACATATATCTTTTTGTCTGCTTAGAGTTTCACTGTGCTTGAGTGTCTGCATATTAGTTTCTGCCTTTAACAAAAACAGAGACCATACCATACACACTGGTTAAGACACACTTTTTTTTTTTGTAGGCTACTTTAAAATGGCATTAGTCAGAATCCTTGTATGGTGTGATGATTGCTGACAGTTGTCTGATACTGCAAACGTTCATTTGGATTCATTCTAGACTTTCTAACCATAGCAGTTTTAAAGAAAGTGCGTGTTAAATTGAAAGTGCAAAGCTTAATATACTGTGAAATGTGTTCAATTGACTTTGAAGGAAAACCTAAACCTTCATTAAATCTTTAAGGTGCCTCTTCTTGTGACAGCAGCATTAGGTGTCATGTGTCCCAATGAGTGAGAGTGCATCGAACAGTTTAAATGGATACGGCGTACCATCCAGAATGCTTTGTGATTGTTCCTTTTCAACATTGATGAAATTTGAATTGCTCATCTGAGAGGCTAGAATTGTTTTACTTCATGTAAGTTCTCAGATAAATTTAATATTGAGTGTTTTTTTGTTTGTTTGTTTTTTGCATTTGTATTAATTCCTGTCTTAAATAGAACTGTTTTTCTCTGAAAGACTTAAGCCGAATTCAAATCATCCAGACAATTGTTCCAGCTCATACTAATATTTTAATACTAATATCAATTGCTATTACACATGTGAGGTCACGTGGTGTTGCTATGACAATAGGGAGTCAGTTACTGGAGAGCAGCTGCACACCTGTACAGTAATTTGTTAGACCACAGGTGCAAGGGAAGAAATTCAGAGACTAATAGAGATCAGAAGGGCAGCAAAATGCCAAAGAAAAGTGATACAGCAAGAAAACTGGAAGATGGTGAGTTATGCATTTTTATTTTCAAATGTAGCATAATTTGATAGTTACTTCTAACAATGATGATCATTGTTTTAGTGATAAGTTGATTAAAAATCTATAATCTGTTGTGTACTTAGAGAGGTACTTGTGCATTTTTTACAGTGGGAATAGAAATTGATGGAGATGTGGAGAGTGCTGAAGGTAAGAAAAAATATTATGCTGAATTTATTATTTTTTTTATTTTTTATTAGTGGTGCTAAGGAAAACATCAAAATTTAGATTGCTCATAATCTAGAAAACACCCAGCAGCTGGAACTGCACATTTTGAAGAGGGAACCTCACTTTTATTTATTTATTTATTTTATTTTTTTGTACAGATCTGTTTGTTTATCTGTGTTACTCAGCAAGAATGTCTTGTTTTTATGCATGATATGCTTTTATAAAAAATACAGTTGTGCCATCTTTTACTCAGAGGACAAGAAAGCAAAAGGCAAGGGTGCTAAAAAAACAGCAGCCGGTAAGTGGGGCAAAGCAGCAGCCAGTGAGGACGGTGAGGATGAAGATGAGGATGATGAACCTCCAAGAGGTCGTCGAGCGGCCAATAAAAAGAAAGCAGCCCATGCAGATGAGGAAGATAGCGATGATGATATTCCACAGAGGAGATGTGCCGGGAACAGGAGAAGAGGAAAAGTACGAGAGAGTGGGCGAGATGGGGAAAATGAGAAGTCCGGCAGAAAAAACAGGAAAGGTGGGAACAAAAAGAAGGATGGTAAGGGGAAAGGAAAAGACAAGGAAAATGACAAAGACAGCGACAAAGATGAAAAGAAGAAAAAGAATAGTAGGTATGCTGACATGTACACTGACTTCATTGACTGCACCTACACCAAGAGATCACTATATGTAAGACAAAACTTTCCTGAAACTCCCATAATAGATAGGCCTACTTATACCTTCCTCTTTTACAGTCCATCCCCAAAGTTCTATTGGAATATTTATAGTTTTTCAGATCTAATTTACATACCATATTTCCATATTATTTATAAAAGTGGTTTGTTTTGTTAAAAAATATATGCTCAACTATCCCAGCCTTTCCCTATAACCACAAGAGTATCATTTTAACTATTTAAACCCATTGCATTTTTAATACTATGTCTCCCCATATGCTCTAGACACACACTTGTGCTTGTTAGAGTTCAATGTAGTTTATCACCATTTTAAAAGTATGAACTCTTGGAAAAGAAAGAAAGAAAGAAGATATTTTCAACATTATATGCTCAAATACAGGGTTAGTATTATGGGTGTAAGATATTTAAACAAAGAGGGGGACACAATAAGGCATGGGTACACTGGAAACAAAAAAACAATATTTCTGTCTTGTTTTTCAATAAACATATCTAAAATCGGTGACACTTTATTTTGATGTGTCCTTATTACAGTGTAATTACACAACATTAATTACTAAAAGTTTAGGTTAGGGTTTTTCAGTGTTATTTGGTTGTAATTCAGCAGAATTTAATGTTATTACTATCGAGTAAAAATATGCAACGTGTAACAAGGGCACATTAAAATAAAGGGTTACCAGTATATCTCATATTTATCATTCTTGTCTTTCAAAAATCTATCTTAAACTTATTTTGTTTTGTTGTTTTAAGCCTAAATCTAACAAAAAATTATGCAAGTTTATGTACACTGTAAAAATAATAACCTGTGGTTGCCGGAATTTTACCGTAAAAAATACGGTAGCAACATTTTAGGTTTTAACTTAAATTTACTGTTAAATACCGTAATTTCATTAACTGATATAATGTTAATATACCAACCTATTGAGGTACTGAAATCTGTTTTGTACCTTTGTAATACACTGATAACCACCAAATGCAGGTGGTGATGAGAAAGTCACATGATGAACCAAAGCCCATCACAAGCAGCTTTTAAATAACATATATAGAAGGTGCACAGTGTCATTCACACAAACACTAAACACCATCATGGTAACACACATGAAACTGAAATAATGCAATAAACATTCATTTAACAACATTAGGTGTAACACATAACCCTAATATACAAAACTGATTAGAAAAAAATTAGAAAAAAAAAAGTTATTTTAACAAAAAAACATCAAATCTGAAATGTAACGCAGTGAATTCTGGGAATGTCAATTTACGGTTATTCACTGTAAATTATACGGTCTTTTTCACTTCCAAAAACGGTATACTACCGTAAAATTAATGTCCAATACATGTAATGTCCAATACAGTTTTTCACCGTATATAGTAGGGGAACCAATTAACAGGTTTTTACTGTAGCATTTTTACAGTCTTTTACCGTTAAATTCACGGTCATTTTTTACAGTAAGACAAAATAACTCAATGTAATGTAATAATTTGGCACTCAATCACCTCATGTTCTGTCTTAGTGGTGATGATTCCAAATCAGATGAAGAGGAGGAGTCCATGTCTGAAGGAGAAATGGCCAAACTGATGGAGGAGGTGGAGGAGAAGAAGAAACTGATAGCAAACATCAGGAGCAAGCCCTGGCGAATGAGAAGACGACTTCAAGTCCTCAAGTACTGAGGAACCTTATGCAAAAAATGTGATGCAAAAAAAATTTTTTCAAATAAATCAGTAGGATTGAAGAGACCCCCTGTAGCTATGACTGAATTCACAATGCAGCATGTTTTTCTAAAAACAATTGCTACTAAATAAAAGTATGAAGAACAGATTTTAATGAAGACATTATTTTAGTAAGTGGTTTGATTAGGTTCATTCTTCCACTAGAAGATATAGCTGTAATAGCTGGTAAACATCTGTTTTACATCATATCTGTTTCTATATTGTATATTTTAACTAGAATTTTGTATTAATCAATCAGCTTCAAATACTATAACTATTTATTTGATCTCCTCCTCCATATTCTCTTTGTGTCTATAGAGAGGCTCAGCAGTTTGTGGATAAATTTGAAGGTGCTTTGGGCAAAGGGAAAGGCAGGAAACTGTATGCCTACAAAGTAATGATGATGAAGGTAGGAATATCAAAATCTTCAATTACATTTGTGGTTTTTGTTAAAGTAAGCATCACTATTACTATTGCTGAAAATAAAATAATCCTAATTTGAAAGAGATCCAAGCTAAATGTAGGAATCAGAATATCATAGAGAAACTTTGTAGTGGACTCTTTTGAGTAGAACCTGTAGTCACCCGGAACTTCCTATAGCAACAACATTTCAATGGGTTACAGTTTTTCTCAATCGATTTGATACTTTTCTATATATACTGTATATATATATATTTGTGTGTGTGTGTGTGTGCGTGCGTGCGTGCGTGCGTGTGTGTGTGTTTGCTGTTGTACATGAATTATGCTGAATTATTGATCATGCCTTTCAATTACATCTGGAAGAGAATTTCATCTACATTGCATAATATATTCTTGCTGTAATCTCAACATCTCCACAGGCCTCTTCCTTTGTGGGTGGTGACATTGCTGTGGACCACCATGTCAACAATGCTCTTGACTTGTTCCATTCAAAATAAAACTGTTTGTCCACCTAAATGTTCTCAAACTTTAATTCTGAAAAAGTTTGGACATTTACATGTAAAGAACAGAAGTTGTCCCAGGAGGACTACAAATCTGCACTATCAACAATCATAGTACAAGACTTATAAATGTAGAAGTGTATTGACATAGTAACTCTTTAGATCTGTTTCCCAGCTTCTCTAAAGGAGAGGCCATGATTTCTTAATTAGGCTCATTCTGATTTCATTTGAAATTAATCTGTACCTTCTACCTCTCATCCCTCCTCTTCCACCCTTCTGTCCACTTCCTCTTACACTTTCTCTTCTTGCTATTTCCACTACACCAATGCCCTCTACTCTACTCATCTCTTCACCCTCTCCTCCTCTCCTCTTTTTATACCCTCCTATCTGCTCATCTCCTTCTCCTTCCTTCTTTTTGTGCATATTCTTTCTTCCTCTTTATATACTTTCCCTTTTATCGGTAAAGCAATAGTGATGATAAATATGCAAACAATTAGGAAAACTGCATTTCTTGTTGTGTGTATAATTAACCAAGCAGTTATCAGTTTAGGGCCAACTGAAAATATTACATGTGCATTTGATAATATGACAAATTACAGAGTTTTTGTGTGTGTGTGTGTGTGTGTGTGTGTGTGTGAGAGTTTGGACAAATGGTACATTACCAATAAAAATAGCTGCAATTGTTTTGTTTTGTTTTTTTTCTTATTATATTTTGTTGGCTGTATGAACAAATATGAAAACATTTGAGAATTTTGTGAAAGGTGTTTTAAGAAAATGATTCACATGATTTGCAATTTGTTCTACAATTTGTTTAGGACAGTTACGATGTGTACAGATCACTGTGTTAAAAATGTGTAAAATTGATTGAGAAAAACTGTAAAACACAATTTAAATACCTTAGCAACCTCATATTAACCGCCCACAACACCGTAGTGGCAACATGTGCATACGCAAACTGCACTAACTTTGTCTTACTTGCAGCCTCCTAATCTTCCTTATATGCTTTGTGACTTATACAGAAATGGATAAAGTTTCAAAGAGATTTTGAAAATTTTAGGACATCTTGCATCCCATGGGAGCGGAAAATAAAGGAAGTTGAGAGTAAGTACTTCATATCATTCAGATGTCTTATTGATGATAGAAAATGATTTATTTCACCTGTACCAAATTAGAAATTGAGCCATATTTATTTTTTGGAATGTTTACTCATTTGAATGTTCCTCATTCTGAGCCCTGGCAATGTTTCATCCATTTGCAGGTCATTTTGGCTCCTCAGTTGCTTCATACTTTATTTTCCTCCGTTGGATGTACGGCATGAACTTGGTCCTCTTCAGCTTGACCTTTGGCCTGGTTGTGATACCAGAGGTCAGTGTATTATCAGTTATGTTGTGCTGTATGTTGTTGTGTACACTAATAATAAAATTATGGTATTTTGCTTTACAGTAAAGGGAGCAGTAAAGTATCTTTTTAGCTTATGTCTGGCCTTAAAGAAATAGTTCACCCAAAAATGAAAAATTGACTTAAAATGTGCTTACCTTTAGGCCATATATAGATGAATTTGTTTCTTCATCGGAACAGAACTAGAAACATTTAGACATTTACATCACTTGCTCAAAAATTTATCCTCCTCAGTGAATGGGTGCCGTCAGAATGAGAGTCCAAACAGCTGATAAAAACACCAGATAACAGTCAATCAATTAACGTCTTGTGAAGCAAAAAGCTGTGTGTTTGTAATAAAACGTGTTTGCTTCCTGCTAAAAGTCCTCTGTCCATAATATTGCTTTATCCAGTGTTTTTATCTTTTCTAAATTAAGTGAGACATATGCACAGATCAAGCACAGTTTACAAGTGAAAACAGTCCAAAACAGTTTTAAACAATGTCAATGGACCTTGATCCCAGTGGATGGACTGGAGAAAGCATTATTGTGGTTTATGGAGTGCTATTTTGGCCAGAAGCAACAGTGTAAAGTTAAAACACCTGAATAATGGATTTGTTTCTTACAAACATGCAGATTTTAACTTCACAAGACGTTAATTGATGGACTGGTGTCACGTGGATTACTTGTGGATTATTGGGATATTTTTATCAGTTTGAATTCTCATTCTGACGGTACCCATTCACTGCAGAGGATCCAGTGGTGAGCAAGTGATGTAAGGCTAAATTTCTCCTAATCTGTTCTGATGAAGAAACAAATTCATCTACATTTTGGATGGCTAACCGTACATTTTTAGCAAATTTTCATTTTTGGGTGAACTATTCATTTAACAAATGATTTGGAATTTTCCACAAGGTTCTCATGGGGCTCCCATACGGGTCCCTTCCTCGGAAAACTGTGCCGAGAGAAGAGCAAGCCACTGCTATGGACTATTCTGTTCTCACGGATTTCAATGTAAGATCGTGATACATGTATTAGTGGGATCCAAAGGTCTGAGACCACTAGTGAAAACATATATGTTTTGCATTTTTAAATATAGCATTTCAGCATTCTATAACAATTTGAGTGAAAGTTGAATTAGAAAAAAAGAACATGAATTTCAGAATATCTTTTATGCTGCCTTTTTGACAGCAGTACGCTGAAGAAAAAACTTTATATACTTTGGACCAAATGTTAAATTTTCTGTAGTGTGAAAGTAGAAAATGTAAAAACATTTAGTCAATGTTTAATTAGTTTACATAAAGGGTTAGTTCACCCAAAAAATGAAAATGCTGTCATTAATTACTCACCGTCATGTCGTTTCAAACCCGTAAGACCTTCGTTCATCTTCGGAACACGAATTAAGATATTTTTGATGTATCTGAGAGCTCTCTGACCCTGCATAGGCAGCAATGCAACTGAAATGTTCCCAAGTCCAGAAACGTAGCAAGGAGATCGGTAAAATAATCCATGTGACATCAGGGGTTCAACCGTAATTTTACGAAGCTACGAGAATACTTTTTGTGCGCAAAAGAAAAAAAAAACGACTTTATTCAACAATTCGTCTCCTCCGCGTCACCCTGTAGCGCCATTTTGGAGAATATCCGCTGGACGTAAACAGCGTATGCTGTTCTGTGTCAGCTGCGCCACGCGGATACGCTGTTTTCGTTCAGATCAAATCACAACAACGTAGGAAACAGATCCGGCGTGACAGCTGACACGGAACAACATACGCTGTTTATGGTCACATGGATTATTTTACAGATCTCCATGCTACGTTTCTGGACTTGGGAACATTTCAGTTGTATTGCTGTCTATGCAGGGTCAGACAGCTCTCAGATTCCATCAAAAATA
>NW_015539835.1:358712-359556 GCF_001515605.1 Sinocyclocheilus anshuiensis | reverse complement strand
GAACACAAATTAAGATATTTTTGATGGAATCTGAGAGCTGTCTGACCCTGCATAGACAGCAACGCAACTGAAATTTAGCTGCGCCACGCGGATACGCTGTTTTCGTTCAGATCAAATCACAACAACGTAGGAAACAGATCCGGCGTGACACAGCTGACACGGAACAACATACACTGTTTATGGTCACATGGATTATTTTACAGATCTCCATGCTACGTTTCTGGACTTGGGAACATTTCAGTTGTATTGCTGTCTATGCAGGGTCAGACAGCTCTCAGATTCCATCAAAAATATCTTAATTTGTGTTCCGAAGATGAACGAAGGTCTTATGGGTTTGAAACGACATGAGGGTGAATAATTTTCATCGAGTCATTTTTGGGTGAACTATCCCTTTAATATAAATAAAGACTTTGAAACTTTGAGATTTTTTAAACTTTGAAAGACCTTAATGTTTACTGTGATGTCATTTCAATATGCATAAAATATGCAGCATATGTTGTGATAAAACAAAATTCATTTTGTTATATAAAAATGTTTTGCATCATTTATTTTACATTTTCTGTTTACTTCCAGGTTTAAATTAATTTTGAAACCCCATAGAAACAGTCTCAGATTTTTGACCCCTCTGTACATATTTTCCTTGAAAAATGTATGATGAACTTATAGAATTCCATAGTGTCTTTCAAATATCTTATTATCATAATATAAATGTATGGTTATCTATAACACTCTCTGATGTTTTCTTTTTGACAGGGTTACTGCAAGTACTCAGTACTTTTCTATGGCTACTATAATAACCAAAGAACCATTGGCTTCCTGAAGTTTCGTCCCCCTCTGTCTTACC
>NW_015539835.1:350266-358539 GCF_001515605.1 Sinocyclocheilus anshuiensis | reverse complement strand
GTAAAATAATCCATGTGACATCAGGGGTTCAACCGTAATTTTACGAAGCTACGAGAATACTTTTTGTGCGCAAAAGAAAAAAAAAACGACTTTATTCAACAATTCGTCTCCTCCGCGTCACCCTGTAGCGCCATTTTGGAGAATATCCGCTGGACGTAAACAGCGTATGCTGTTCTGTGTCAGCTGCGCCACGCGGATACGCTGTTTTCGTTCAGATCAAATCACAACAACGTAGGAAACAGATCCGGCGTGACACAGCTGACACGGAACAACATACACTGTTTATGGTCACATGGATTATTTTACAGATCTCCATGCTACGTTTCTGGACTTGGGAACATTTCAGTTGTATTGCTGTCTATGCAGGGTCAGACAGCTCTCAGATTCCATCAAAAATATCTTAATTTGTGTTCCGAAGATGAACGAAGGTCTTATGGGTTTGAAACGACATGAGGGTGAATAATTTTCATCGAGTCATTTTTGGGTGAACTATCCCTTTAATATAAATAAAGACTTTGAAACTTTGAGATTTTTTAAACTTTGAAAGACCTTAATGTTTACTGTGATGTCATTTCAATATGCATAAAATATGCAGCATATGTTGTGATAAAACAAAATTCATTTTGTTATATAAAAATGTTTTGCATCATTTATTTTACATTTTCTGTTTACTTCCAGGTTTAAATTAATTTTGAAACCCCATAGAAACAGTCTCAGATTTTTGACCCCTCTGTACATATTTTCCTTGAAAAATGTATGATGAACTTATAGAATTCCATAGTGTCTTTCAAATATCTTATTATCATAATATAAATGTATGGTTATCTATAACACTCTCTGATGTTTTCTTTTTGACAGGGTTACTGCAAGTACTCAGTACTTTTCTATGGCTACTATAATAACCAAAGAACCATTGGCTTCCTGAAGTTTCGTCTCCCTCTGTCTTACCTCCTGGTGGGCATTGGGACCTTCGGGTATAGCCTCATGGTTGTGATCAGAACGTGAGTCCCTCTTTCATTCATTGCTAGATGTTGTAGCAATGACATGAAATGTTCTTGAGAAGTACATGTGACAGTGAATATCTACATTATTAGTTCTTACTGGATGACAAAAGGTTGTACAGGTACAATGCAGTGTTTTGCCTTACATCTAAGATGGTATAAAGATGAATTGTGTTGTCATATTAGACAGCTTTGCAGAAAAAAATCCCTGCAACCTAAAGGTGAAGTGGTTCATTTTGGCACTAGTGGAATTTTAATAATAATAATTAATTCCCTAAACACTTCTACTAGTACTTATACCTGAGCCTACCTTTCAGTGACTGTTTAAATGCATACATTTTTATGAACTGCAATTCAGTTCAGTCTGATTTTAGATTCCAAATGTGATGTTTATATGTATATCTGCAATCTGAATTACATGTTCGCCACATGCATTTGAAACAAAATTTCTGCAAATTCAAAGAGTGACATTTAATATTAACATACTATAACAGGAACACGCTTATAAGTTTTGTCAGACAAATATGAAGGCATGTTTTCACCTCAGAGTAAAATAGCAATGTAATTGTGAGATTTAAATTTTTTTAATTCCGAGTAGTATCTATTTTAAGAAATAATGTTGCGATTACTAAAAAATAAAGATACAATTACCGAAAATATAGTCACTATACCCTAACCCCTAACCCCTAACCCTAACAGTCACAAAATCGATTCAATTTGAAATTAGAATTATGAAAAAATAAAGACATTTGTGAAATATAAAGTTACACACCCTCATGTCATGATAACCATATTAGCCTCAAGTCCATTTCTTCACTAATAACGATTCAAAGGTTTGCATGCCAACTACCAAACTCATGACATTGGTCAAGCCAGAGGTTGAGATGTTCTCAAATAATGAATTTTAAATTGACATTTTTGGCATAAAAAAAGATAAACACTTCACCTTTAAATATGAAACCTTTGTTGTTATTTTGACTGCAATTGGAAATTGCGCTTCTGTTATCCTGCCGGCGAGAATGGATTCTCTACAAGTGTTGAATAAAGTCCACTCTCGCTGTTAGGATGGCTAAAAACGCAGATGTGGGGGGAGGGGACGGAGAAGACAATGAGTTCACCTTTGCCTGGAAGATGTTCACCAGCTGGGATTATCTTATTGGGAACGCTGAGACAGCCGACAATAAATACGCCTCCATCACCACCAGCTTCAAAGTATGTGACTGTGTGTATATGTGGAATTGTTTGGGTAGGTGTTGATGTATGTGTGCTGACCACTGCAGTTTTTGTTTCATGGTCTGGTTGTCCATTCAGAGACCTGAGCAGGTCACCTCTCTGTAAGACCAAATTTCTGCCACTGGTTTACAGTAATAAATCCTCTGGCCAGATCAATTGATATGGTTTATATACATGTTCAGACATGAACTGTAGCTCCAAAATGCTCATTCATGAGTTTTACTCATTTTGGGAACTCTAATGCTTTCTGCAGGAGTCCATTGTGGATGAGCAGGAGAACCAAAAGGATGAGAACATTCATCTAAGGAGATTCTTACGTGTCCTAGCCAACTTTTTCATCACCTGTACACTGGGAGGAAGTGGCTATCTCATTTACTTTGTGGTCAAACGTTCCCAAGATTTTGCCAACATGGACAACCTCTCATGGTATGAGAAGAATGAGGTAAATATAAACACAAGACCACATTCAACATTTTGTAACAAGATAGATAGATAGATGATAGATAGATAGATAGATAGATAGATAGATAGATAGATAGATAGATAGACAGCAGCCCAGTTAATTATGTAATAACAATACCATTGTCTCTCAGCTTGAGATCATTATGTCTCTGCTGGGATTGGTGGGTCCAATGCTCTTTGAGACCATCGCTGAGCTGGAGGAATACCATCCACGTATAGCTCTCAAGTGGCAGCTGGGGCGTATATTTGCGCTCTTCCTTGGCAACCTCTACACATTTTTGCTTGCTCTGTTCGATGAGGTCAATTCGAAAGTAAGTTCTCTGATGATAGCAGTGTTTACTTTCTATTTTTAGTTGGGAATCAGTGATTTTTAAGTAAACAAAACTCTTTTTTTTTGCCTCAAGCTTGAAGAGGAGGAATCTATAAAAAACGCCAGCCTTTGGTACATAAAGGAGTATTACGCCAACTACTCAGCTAACAACCCAAATGACACAGGCACCCCACCTCCTATGGACCCCGCTGATATCATCAGAGGCCCATGCTGGGAAACTACAGTGGGAATAGTAACGTGTCTTGTGTTCATCTAGCTTCTCCAGCAAAAATCATATATAGAATATATTGTTTAATTGATAAAATCTAAACATTTGTTTGCACATTTGGTCAAAATCAAACCATTTACCTCAAACCATTCACACTCTACCATTAGGAGTTTGTGAAGCTGACCATATCAGATATACAAGTGACTTATCTGACCATCCTCATCGGTGACTTTCTGAGAGCGTTGATTGTGCGTTTCCTGAACTACTGCTGGTGCTGGGATCTGGAAGCTGGCTGGGTGAGTCCAATATACTCTATAAGTACATCACCAAAAACCTAAACTGTGGCCATTTAAGGTTTTGATAACTAACACCCTTTTTCATTCTCAGCCCTCCTATGGTGAATTTGACATAAGCGGCAATGTGCTTGGTTTGGTGTTTAACCAAGGAATGATCTGGTAGGAACACACGCACAAATAACACAACATAAAATAGCAATGACATCACTGAAAAAGGGAAAACTCTATGTTAGTGCATAGTTAGCCGTGTACAGCTGACTTTTTTTAATACTATGCACAGAAAGTTACTACTACCTGAAAAAGTCTGCAGAAATCACACTTGTCTCTTTGAGATAAAGTGACAGATTTACTGACAGCTTGAGCTAGCGCAAACCCTCTTACTATTTTAAAAAGCTACTCTTGGGATTTACTAAATACATGCAGTGCATTAGTTCTTAGCGATGAAAAGGCATGGACAGTAATTTTTTTGCGGCTGACCTTATTACATATGCATTTGTATTTCCTTTTTGGACACAACATACATGGGAGGAGAGCATTTAAATACATCATGCAACATGATTTACTAAGCTTTGCGATGGTCAGTTAAGTGGTATTTGCTGCATTTTTTAACTCCCAAAAAAGCATGTCTTAACCTCTTTGCACTTGACATGGCTGCGGTAGATCAATAGATTGCATTGGTCATTATGGAAATGAGCTGGCTGTGTCTGTATTTTTTAAATTGCGCATTTTGTTTATAGATGACCTGCAGAAATTTCCACTCCCATCTGCGCTTTTTTTTTGGAATTGTGGACTCACACTGAATTGCCCTGTTTAGTAAATCTGGCCCTAGGCTCTGTGAACAGCAAATATTAATCTGGAGAGGCTCACACTTAATAAAATAATAAAAAACTCTCATTGAAGGGGAGGGTTCCACAGTTTGTGGTTAAAGAAATGGTTAGCGGTCTATTTCAATGATCTAAAGTGCGTTTGCACCAAGACTTAATTAGGGGTGTGCAACGCCAATACATGTATCTGTATGTGTACCAATGGCAAAATTATTTGTATCTGTATTCGGATAAACGCAAATGTGGTTTGGACTTAAACCAGAAGTTTGTCTAAACTGCATGAAAAGCTCATTTTAAATGTAATTTTGTTCCCTTCATAGTTTATATATTTATATACAAATATGCCTTAAATGACAACCCAGACATTCTACTCAGAGCTTTTACATCCTCAGACTCAGAATTATGCATTTCAAGGGTTATACTATTAACACCAAAATTAATCTGTGAAACTTGAGTAGGGAGTTCTTGCCCAGAACAGAACCATACCGCCAATCCAAACTGTATCCTAATTGTTAATCATCTTTGACGATAGTGGTCCTGACAGAAATTTCATCTAATGGAACACATTATTCCAATCTTTGTTTTTGCCATGTATTGATAAACATCAATATAACACTATTGTTGAATATTGATAAAGTGTTAGCTTAGCAACCTCCTAGTATCAGACTGTTGGAATCAACCTTGACAACTTGCATGTTGCGTCACAAACACTATTTGTGTGGCATATTTGAACATTAAGCGAGTTTCTGTCTATGTAGATATTTTCAATTTACGAGGTTTAATGTAGATTGCAGCAGCACACCAGGTTCTAGAACAGGGCCGCTATAAAGGCTTTGAACCTTTTTGAAAGGCTTTGAGATGTAATTTCTAGCAAAAGACAATTTTGTAGCTTTGCATTAGAATACATACCAAACATAACATATCAAAACAAGAATTAGCCACTGTAGATATCAAGCTGTTTGTCTGTGTTTGTCAGGATGGGGGCATTCTATGCTCCTGGTTTGTTGGGCATCAATGTACTGCGGCTCCTGACCTCCATGTATTATCAGTGTTGGGCTGTAATGGCCTGTAATGTCCCACATGAGAGGGTGTTTAAAGCTTCCAAATCCAATAACTTCTACATGGGCCTGTTACTGCTCATCCTCTTCCTGAGTCTCCTGCCTGTGGTTTACACTATCATGTCTCTGCCTCCCTCCTTTGACTGTGGACCCTTCAGGTATCCCTACACAAACAAGCTCACATATGCACAGAATACAGTAAATTAATTTTATTATCAAATGTACTAATTTTGACACTTCCTGTTTACCACAGTGGGAAACAAAGAATGTTTGACGTCATTATGGAGACCATTGATCTAGATCTACCTGCGTTTATGGGGACGCTCTTCAGCTACGTAGCAAACCCTGGACTCATTATACCAGCAGTTCTTCTCATGGTGTATGTGAATTAATAACGTTTTCACGATCACATAGTACATGCAAAATCCCTTACATTTGTGTTTTGTATTTCTTACAGTCTGGCCATTTACTACCTGAATTCTGTGTCAGAGGCCTATAAGAACGCCAACATGGAGCTAAAAAAGAAAATGCAGATGGTCAATATTCTTTGTGTTCAGATGCAAGACAATACATACTAAGTTTTGTAAAAATGGCAGAAATTTGTTTAGCCAGTGTGTGCTTCTAACATTCATTTCTAGGCAAGAGACGAAGAGAAGAACAGACGGAACAACAAAGACAGCACTAACCAGGTGATGAAGGACCTGGAGGATCTACTTCCAAAACGCTCTCCTGCTACTCCAGAGAATAGCGCAGGTGTGTATTGCATAGAATGTTGTTACTGACCAATACTACCTTTGTAATTGGTATCATAATATCAGATAAGCTGTTGCTGTTACCGTTCAAAAGATTTGAAAGAAACTAATACTTTTATTCAGCAAAGATCCATTAAAATTATCAAAAAGAAAACAAAATGTATTGCAAATAAACATAAACAAAATGTTTTTGGTTTTTTTTGGAAAAAAAAGAATTTATTAGTCAGCACAACCGTTTTCAATTGTGATGATGATAATAATAATAATAATAAATATGTTTCTTGAGCATCAGATCAGCATATTAGAATGATTTCTGAAGGATCATGTGACACTGAAGACTGGAGTAATGGCTCCTAAAAAATTGAGCTTTGCTCTCATAGGAATAAATTGCATTTTAAAATATATTAAAATTAAAAACAGCTATTTGTTATAACCCCCTGTTATAAATTGTTATAATGCTTCACAATATTACTGTTTTTACTGTATTTTTTGTGTAGTAGGTGCAGCCTTGGTGAGCATAAGGGAAAACATTTCTAAAATCTTACAGACACCAAACTTTTAAACGGTAGTGCAATTCATGTTGCAGGTCGCATGTATTTCTATAATTTAAAAACAAATGTGCATAACTGATAAAAAAATATGGTAAATCTTGAGAACTGGATGCTTACATTATTAAACTCTCACCCTTCATTCCATTTGTTTCTTCCTGCCTTAGAAAAAAAACATGACCAGGGTGGAAAATCTCCAAAAGTGAAACCAGGCTCAGCTGGAGGTGGCGTGCATCTGCAGAAAGATGTGTCACTCGCATCAGCTAATCCTAGTGCACGGGGGCCTGTGACTCGAGCGCCAGGCCCCAGGGGACCTGGACCTCTACCTGGCCAACCAGGGCCAGGCAGGGGTCAAGGGCCACCCCCTAGACGGCAGTAATGTGTGATCTATTCATTATCGTGTGCTCTGCTGGTCTATACACTGTAAAAATGAAAGTAAGCATTGGTTGTTTTATCAAAGAAATTAATATTTAAAATTATTACATGATTTGCTGCTGCACACTTCTGCAGAAATTTGGAAATATGGAAATAGCATATTAAATACCATACATTTCCGTACAGTAAATTGCATACGGTGGCCCCAAAAAGAATTTGGTCACTTAGTCACATCTAAAAACATTTTAATTTAATTGCATTAGAATTTAATTGCATTACCAACTTGCATCTTCAAACAGATGGCAGAATTTTTCTAAAAACTAACTTCCTTAACTTCACTGAAACACTTTTTAGTGACTTTTAACCGCCTGATTTTCAAGATGAAGTTAGTTCATCGGGTTTCATTCATCATCATCATATTACCTATCAACATCTTCTACTGACAATGGACATCCAAAAAGTGTCCAAATACTTTTTGTCTTCATTTTGAACAGTATATTGGTTGTTTTATCAGTTAAAGAAAAAGTGTGAAATGTTTTGCTTGAAAAGCGTGCTCTTGAATTTTTCTTTTAAAGGGGTCCTATTATGCTTTTTCACTTTTTAAATTTTAGTCAGTGTGTAGTGTGTATGTTTGGGCATAAAAAAGATCTAGAAAGTTACAAATCTCAAAGTCCACTCCAAAGGGAGATATTTCGTTTTTTAAAAATCCCTTTTCAAGAACTACAACGAACGGCTCGTTTGGACTACAGCGTTTGTTTTCCGGGCTTTGTGATATCACAAAGCGGCTCATTGGAATATCATTACAAATAATTCCCGCCTACAGAAATTCTAATGGTTGGGGGGTGGGGAGGGGCGAGGTTGTGGTTAGAACGCTTGGTTGAGTGAGTGCATCAGACGAGACGACGAAGAAGAAGTGCTGCTGCAGAGTTAGTGCATCAGAGAAAACGAAGAAGAAGAGCTGCTGTGCTGTAGCGTCAAATTTTCGGCATGTCTAGAACAATTCTTACAAGTATAACACGACGTAGCTGGGCGCCGCGGACAGACGCCGAAAATTAAGTATTTGAATTTTAAAGATGTGATGCGACGCGACGCTGCACTTCTCGTCCGGTGTGCGACCGCCTGAAACACTGTTTTTTTTCACCTCCGTACCCAAACGTCTTTGTTTGGGCTTCTGAAAGCGGATGG
>NW_015539835.1:348887-350242 GCF_001515605.1 Sinocyclocheilus anshuiensis | reverse complement strand
TCAAGACTTTGTAAAAGAGCATAATAGGACCCCTTTAAAATAAATGCCTTGCTTTGGTATTTAGTTTAATGCAATGGCATGCATGTATTTTTAATTGTGTCTTAAGTGTCTAAATTCTCTTTGGGCCTATGTGTTATGTGTTTAATGCATGCAAATTATACCACTACATATAGCCGCTTTATTATTGAACTACAGTTACAGTACATATGTTGTCTATTCTGTTTTGAGTTTTGTAATAAATCCAAAATCTAAGACATTTTTTTGTCATTTTCTTACTTTAGTGACAGGTCACTACGAGTCACGTCGTGACCGACGAATTGGGATCCCTACCAAAGCACCATGGTGCTGCCCCTTCCAGTGCCCTGTGCGAGCCGCCTGCGCTCCTATCTACGTCGGTCACGACGTGACTCGTAGTGACCGACTGAAAGGGAACTGACAGTTTAGAGCATTCTGAAGATTGGATTGCTAATGATCACAAAGATACATTAATCCCTCAACAAGTGCCCAAACTGGTTCTGAACATTTCTGCATTTAATTTTTGTGTAAAAGCATGACACAAACCCAAAACCCAGTTATACAGCTTTACTTTTTCAAACCTCGCGATTTAGAGTTTGTCCTGTCACCTAAAAATAACCCCACAGCTTTGACTCAATGTCTGTGGTAAGTAACTATACTACAGACATTAGTATAGTTGCTTGACTAACTGGGGCCCAGGTCAGGAAGCAGACAGACTTGCTAAACCGACTGTCTGCTAGCCGCCTCACGTCATAGAAATCAGTTAATTCTCAGCATTAGTATAGCACTTGACTAACTGGGGCCCAGGTCAGGAAGCAGACAGACTGGCTAAACCGACCATCTGCTAGCCGCCTCACGTCACAGAAGTCAGTTAATTCTCAGCACATAGAGACTCTTTCACCTAGATATCACACTATAGAGACTGTGTCTGTTCCCCGAACTAGAAAATACAAAAAACGTCCAAACCAATTTAAGAGTAACAATTTAATTGATGTTCAACAAATAAAAAACAGATGTAATATGGATAAACAACTGATAAAGCTTGGCTTATTGAATATCAGTTTCCTTTCTACGAAAGCACTTTTTGTAAACAATATGATCACTGATCATAACCTAGATGTGCTCTGTTTGACAGAAACCTGGCTAAAACCTGATGATTACATTATTTTAAACGAGTCTACCCACCCCCCCAAGATTACTGTTTTAAACATGAGCCATGGCCGAAAGGTAAAAGGGGAGGTGTTGCTACAATTTATAACAATATTTTCAGTATTTCTCAGAGGGCGGGCTTCAAGTATAACTCGTCTGAAGTAATGGTGCTTCATATAACATTATCCAGA
>NW_015539835.1:348256-348690 GCF_001515605.1 Sinocyclocheilus anshuiensis | reverse complement strand
AGAGGTGCTTCCAGAAGTCATAGATCCTCTTCTGACTATTATTAATTCATCATTGTCATTAGGATATGTCCCCAAAACCTTCAAACTGGCTGTTATTAAGCCTCTCATAAAAAAAAAAAACACAATTTGACCCCAAAGAACTAGTTAATTACTAACCGATCTCGAATCTCCCTTTTCTGTCCAAGATACTAAAAAAGGAAGTATCCTCACAATTATATTCCTTCTTAGAGAAAAATGGTATCTGTGAGGATTTCCAGTCAGGATTTAGACTGTATCATAGTACTGAGACTGCTCTAATTAGAGTTACAAATGACCTGCTCTTATCATCTGATCGTGGTTGTATCTCTCTATTAGTGCTATTGGATCTTAGCGCTGCGTTTGACTCTATTGACCACAACATTCTTTTGCATAGACTAGAAAACTTTGTTGGCATT
>NW_015539835.1:347441-348011 GCF_001515605.1 Sinocyclocheilus anshuiensis | reverse complement strand
GGCAGACACACTCTGTCAGTTTAAATCTAGATTAAAGACCCATCTCTTTAACCTGGCTTACACATAACACACAAACACATTTCTAATATTCAGATCTGTTAAAGGATTGTTAGGCTGCATTAATTAGGAAAACCGGAATCTGGAACACTTCCCATTACACCTGATGTACTTGCTACATCGTTAGAAGAATGGCATCTACGCTAATATTAGTCTGTTTCTTTCTTATTCTGAGATCACCGTAGCCACCAGATCCAGTCTGTATCCAGATCTGATGGTCACTGCAGTCACCCGAATCCAGTACGTATCCAGCCCAAATGGTGGATCAGCACCTAGGACCTCTACAGTCCTGAATGTCAGCGGAGATCAGGACAACTATGAGCCCCAGAGACAGATCCCCAGTGAAGACCTTGTCTCCTAGACAGCCACCGGGACAAGACCACAGGAACCAGTTGAGTCCTCTGCACAATCTGACTTTGCTGCAGCCTGGAATTGAACTGCTGGCCAGAGGAGAACTGGCCCCCCAACTGAGCCTGGTTTCTCCCAAGGTTTTTTCTCCATTCTGTCACCGAT
>NW_015539835.1:340313-344231 GCF_001515605.1 Sinocyclocheilus anshuiensis | reverse complement strand
TGTACTATTGTCACTTTGCATTACTGACACACTATTTTCCTATTTAATACTGTAGAGTTGCTTTGACACAGTCTGTATTGTTAAAAGCGCTATATAAATAAAGATGACTTGACTATAGCCAGGAATAGCTTGGCCATGAATGGATAGTTCACCCAAAATTGTCATTATTTCCTCACTCTCATGTCATTCCAGTGATTTTCTTTTTTCTGTGGAACTCAAAAGGACACACATCTGCATTCTCTTCCTTTTGCCTTTCACAGCAGAAAGTCATGAGTTTTTGGAAAAACAATGAATAAGTAAATGGTGATAGAATTTTTGGATTAACTAATTGTGCATGAATAATATAAATAGAGTAGAAGCATACAAAACCAAATAGATGTCAGACTCTGTTCCATGTTTTGTGTGTGTTTCGCTCCCCATGTGTTTCCATGCCCCTATTTGGTCTTCCTGTTCCTGCTACCTGATTGTTTATCATCTGTCCCAGGTGTTTCCTATGTTTATTGTTTCATCAGCTCCAGGTGTTTCTCGTCTTCCCCTCATCAAGTCCTGTGTTTAAATAGTGGTCCCTGTGTTGAGTTCCTTTGTCCGGTATTGTGAATGTCGTACACTGAATGTGCACCTGTTGATGTCTGTGAATGTCTCCATGTACTATGTGTGTTTTCTTGGTTCCTTTGATGGCAAATAAAGTCTCCTGCGTTGATGTACTCCTGGTTTCCTCGTTCCTCGTGCTGTGCTCTCTCACAGTAGTAACACCGTGACAATAGAAGCAAGTGCTTCTTGTGCTAAATCTAGTGAACAATGTCATTCCATGTATATCATTTTTGTTTAGGCTTCATATTCTATGACAGTTTATCTTACACAAACCAATAATTCTGCAGTTTGAGGTGAATGCAGCAAACACATTAAATGACTAAAGACGGGTTCAACCAGAACAACCTGGTTTTAATCCCTCCGCCCAGCCTAGTTTTTTGCACGTGTGTAAAGAATAAAAGACCCGGTTATGTTCCTGAAATTACCCAATTCAGAGCAGCTCTCACAGACTTCCCAGGGGAACAGGTGAGATCACAGCAAATTTACTGTTGTCATCAGTAACATATTTTAACACAGCTCTTCGAAAACATTCGACATTGAATCAATGACTTACAAAGATATATTGTTAATGACTTTTCATAAGCGCAATCTCGCAATAATTTATTTATTTGTTTGTTTGTTTGCTATAACTTTTTCAAAGGTTTAAAAGATGGCATTCTTTAAGAAGTTTCTCCAGAAAATTTGTGATGATGACAGCAGCACGGTATAGAATGAATACATGCCCAGTGATTTGTTATGACATGTGACATATTAAAGTACACCTCAACATCATTACTTATATTAATAATTAGTCCATGGTCTGACATTCAGAGGCTGTTGCAATATGTTCCCTCACAGGGTTTTAAAGGTGGTCCTGCGGAGACTGCATACTTTGGAACAGTCAAGGCTGATCCAAATTTTAATGCCCAAAATGATGCTGCAAAACTGAAGAAAGCCATTGAGACCAAAGGTAAATACTTTAGTGTAAATACAGATGTTTTACTCATATTTTGAATTATGCATTGCATTTTTTTGTGCTTTAGGGTTGAACCAAATTTCTGTAAACTTGACAAATACTTTTTCAGTTTTCTAGGGATTTTTCTCACCAGTGTAGCCATCAAGATAAATGCAACATTAAACACATAAAATGCTCTCATGATCCTGATACCAATGTTAGAACTATTATAGGGATGCTTTTTTTGAATGTGTTTCAATAAAGGATGAAAAACAATGTTCATTTTCAGCTAGATATGACAATTTATGTGTTTTTACAAGTGTTGTCATGTTTCTCAGTAAAGGTGTGGAGGACACACCCCTGCAATACTTTCATAGAATACACTCAAAGCAGTCTCACAGAAGCAGAGACATTAATTCATGAGTACTAGAACAAAACGGCCAGTGACATGACAAAAATAAATGTTTTTGAAATTAAGGAATGATTTTGTATATTCACTACTGCTGTCAAATCAATTAATCTCATCCAAAATAAAAGTTTGTGTTTACCTAATATGTGTGTGTGTACTGTGTATATTTATTACACACACATGCATGTGTATATTTAAGAAAAATACTTTGTTTATATATTAAATATATTTATATATAATATAAGAGTTTTGGTTCCTTGCCGCTGTTGCCTCTGGCTTGCTTAGTTGGGGACACTTCATTTCCAGCGATATCGTCGACTTGATTGCACAGATATTATTTAAACTGAACTGAGCTGGATGATGACATCACAGAATTCAATGATGAACTGCCTTTAACTGAAGATTGAGTGTTTACTATTGTTATTTTGCATTATTGACACACTATTTTCCTAATTAATGCTGTACAGTTGCTTTGACACAATCTGTATTGTTAAAAGCGCTATATAAATAAAGATGACTTGACTATAGCCAGGAATAGCTTGGCCATGAATGGATAGTTCACCCAAAATTGTCATTATTTCCTCACTCTCATGTCATTCCAGTGATTTTCTTTTTTCTGTGGAACTCAAAAGGACACACATCTGCATTCTCTTCCTTTTGCCTTTCACAGCAGAAAGTCATGAGTTTTTGGAAAAACAATGAATAAGTAAATGGTGATAGAATTTTTGGATTAACTAATTGTGCATGAATAATATAAATAGAGTAGAAGCATACAAAACCAAATAGATGTCAGACTCTGTTCCATGTTTTGTGTGTGTTTCGCTCCCCATGTGTTTCCATGCCCCTATTTGGTCTTCCTGTTCCTGCTACCTGATTGTTTATCATCTGTCCCAGGTGTTTCCTATGTTTATTGTTTCATCAGCTCCAGGTGTTTCTCGTCTTCCCCTCATCAAGTCCTGTGTTTAAATAGTGGTCCCTGTGTTGAGTTCCTTTGTCCGGTATTGTGAATGTCGTACACTGAATGTGCACCTGTTGATGTCTGTGAATGTCTCCATGTACTATGTGTGTTTTCTTGGTTCCTTTGATGGCAAATAAAGTCTCCTGCATTGATGTACTCCTGGTTTCCTCGTTCCTCGCGCCGTGCTCTCTCACAGTAGTAACACCGTGACAATAGAAGCAAGTGCTTCTGGTGCTAAATCTAGTGAACAATGTCATTCCATGTATATCATCTTTGTTTAGGCTTCATATTCTATGACAGTTTATCTTACACAAACCAATAATTCTGCAGTTTGAGGTGAATGCAGCAAACACATTAAATGACTAAAGACGGGTTCAACCAGAACAACCTGGTTTTAATCCCTCCGCCCAGCCTAGTTTTTTGCACGTGTGTAAAGAATAAAAGACCCGGTTATGTTCCTGAAATTACCCAATTCAGAGCAGCTCTCACAGACTTCCCAGGGGAACAGGTGAGATCACAGCAAATTTACTGTTGTCATCAGTAACATATTTTAACACAGCTCTTCGAAAACATTCGACATTGAATCAATGACTTACAAAGATATATTGTTAATGACTTTTCATAAGCGCAATCTCGCAATAATTTATTTATTTGTTTGTTTGTTTGCTATAACTTTTTCAAAGGTTTAAAAGATGGCATTCTTTAAGAAGTTTCTCCAGAAAATTTGTGATGATGACAGCAGCACGGTATAGAATGAATACATGCCCAGTGATTTGTTATGACATGTGACATATTAAAGTACACCTCAACATCATTACTTATATTAATAATTAGTCCATGGTCTGACATTCAGAGGCTGTTGCAATATGTTCCCTCACAGGGTTTTAAAGGTGGTCCTGCGGAGACTGCATACTTTGGAACAGTCAAGGCTGATCCAAATTTTAATGCCCAAAATGATGCTGCAAAACTGAAGAAAGCCATTGAGACAAAAGGTAAATACTTTAGTGTAACTACAGATGTTTTACT
>NW_015539835.1:338273-339733 GCF_001515605.1 Sinocyclocheilus anshuiensis | reverse complement strand
TATATATAATATAAATTATATGAATATAAATATATACATGTAAATATTTTCTAAATATATACTGTATGTGTATATACATTATTGTGTATATACAGATATATTAATCGCGATTAATCGATTTGACAGCACAAATTTTCACAAAATATGCATTTCTCTCATTAGATGAGAGATCATGGTTAGAGAGTCGGACTTGTAACCAGAAGGTTGCGGGCTCGGGTCTCAGGTCCGGCAGGAATTGTTGGTGGGGGGAGTGAATAACCAGCACTCTCTTCTGCCCTCAATACCACGACTGAGTTGAGACCCTTGAGCAAGACACCGAACCCTCAACTGCTCCCCGGGCGCGACAGCAATATGGCTGCCCACTGCTCCGGGTGTGTGTTCACGGTGTATGTGTGTTCACTACTGTGTGTGTGCACTTTGGATGGGTTAAATGCAGAGCACATATTCCGAGTATGGGTCACCATACTTGGCCACACGTCATTTCACTCACCTCACTCACTCACTTAATATGTTTTACTTAGCGTATCAACACAGTCAGATAAAAAAAGTGTACTGTCAAAAAAAATATTACATATATTATTAATGAAAAATCTAACATTCGAGTCAAATTGCACATTTGTTTTAATAACATTCTAGTGACCATATCCGAATAATTTAAACGTTGCTATTTTAAAAACAAATGACAGGCAAAATGTTTTGTCCCATGTGTCATGAATCAGCACTATATTAATTACATATCCCCCAACACACAGTTATGTGCACTATGTAATTGCTCATTTTAACCCACCAGAATTACGCTATAGTTTGATCATAAAAAGCTGCTCACTTTCATCTGTTTTCCTCTCATGAAGGTGTGGATGAAGCCACTATTGTGGAGTTGATAGCAAAGAAGAGCAATGCACAAAGACAACAGATCAAAGAAGCTTATCAGCAGAGCACAGGAAAAGTAAGCACATCCAACAATGTTTGTCTTTGGCCTGTTTAAATGTGTAAAGGTGGTCTGCATGTAAATGTGAGATTGGAGGGATGGAGGATGTTCAGAATGTGTCCATTCATAATTCTCAGTTATTTTTAATTGAAATATAAGCTTTGACTCAGATTTTCAAGATAGTTTTAAAGATGACAAATAGACACAAAATAGAACTGCAAGCAAAATTAGGAAGCCGAGCACATCAGTGACATCATGTACATGCATTAAGCATGGTCCGAGGATTTAAAAAACTATGATTGTTATAGTTCATTAACTACAGTACGATTGAACTATGATTATGCCAATAGTTTCAAAGGTCATGAGCAGATGTTGCTTACATTTACAAGATTTTACCAGCAGATGGCACTCTTAAGTCATAAGGTCACATATTCAGTTTTATTCTAATGCATTAAAGGAAAAATCTACATAGCTGACAGTTCAACAATTGCGTGTGTGTGTGTGTGTGTGTGTGTGTGTGTGTGTGTGTGCG
>NW_015539835.1:323395-338099 GCF_001515605.1 Sinocyclocheilus anshuiensis | reverse complement strand
TGTGTGTGAGTGTGTGTGTGTGTGTGTGTGTGTGTGTAATAACGTATTGTATTATGTAAATAACTTTTTTATGCTTCAGCCTTTGGCAGATGCACTGAAAAAGGCTTTGAAGTCAGATTTTGAGGAAGTGGTCCTGGCCTTGCTGATGACACCCCCTGAATATGACGCATTTGAAATGAAAAGATCCATGAAGGTCCAGTGTTTTATCTTTTTTATTTTGTGCTGTGCTGTTTTACTCAATAATTGTGTGTGTGTGTGTATATAATGTTATGTTATACTTGCTAGTGACAGTTTTCACAACCATCCAATGTTTTATTTAAAGATTTCAGTACTAAAATTCAATTGTTAATCAGGATCTTGGGACAAAAGAGGCTGTCTTAAGTGAAATTCTAGGGACCAGATCAAACAAGGAGATCACAGCGATGAAAATTACTTTTAAAGAAGGTAACAACACAGATCAAAATACATACATGTACTTCCTGAATGCAAATGTGTGTGTAGCTGCTAACTTCTTTTTGTCGTAAAGTCTATGGAAAGCAGCTGGAGGAACAAATTAAAGGTGAAGTTAGTGGAGATCTCGAGACTACCCTACTTGCACTTTGCAAGGTACAGAAATTACACTGTTTAACTTTAGTCTATTTATGTTACACCATAAGAAAACTAAATCTGTTATGTGTACTGAATATATATCTCATAACATCAGGCTACCAGGAGTGAAGATTATAATATTGACGATGGGCTTGCAAAGAGTGATGCAAAGGTACTGTGACAGATTCCACTCCAACACAACAACTCGCATTAACTAATGTGATTAAATGAGCTGATTCGTCTGGGTATGATTTAGACCCAGACGAATCAGCTCATTTAATCACATTAGTGATGATTATTTTCAGTAACCTGTTATGAATTTGGATTGGTATCTGGAATATCGCGTTAATTTTCTCCATGGACTATAGTGTATGTTTCTGTAGAAGCTGTAAGTCAGTGCTATTTGAATTAAACAACCTCAAAAAGTACAACAGTACAGTTATGAGTGTGATATTGCTTTTATACAACATTTATACATGAAAGTTAATATTGAGTAACTTACGTTTAGACAAAATATAGCTGTTTAATTAAAAGTGCACTACTGCCATCTGTGATTGAAACATAAAATTGCAAGTTATTGGTACTTGCATTTCTTGTTTTACGTCCGCTGTGCTTTGCATGCATGTGTACACAGTTTTTGTACCTTTGTCTTTTAGATTTTCTGATATTTTTTGCTTCTAATCAAATGTTTTGTTGTGATTCATTTTGGAATTTTGGAAGGTTTAGGGCTGTGAACTCTTTGTTTTTTACACCTATTGAGTAAATTAATGTATATATTATGATATATGTGGAACCACTTTAAAAAGGGTGATTATTGGTGTATTTACATATATTATTTTAACAGACACTTTTATCTGAAGCATCTTTGGATAACACATGGAGACAACCATTTTAGTAGTGCTACAATTCTGAATTTCTATAGTAAACTAGAATTGTTTTTATTGTTATTGAAGCTAGTTTAACCTTTATTAAGCCTTAAGCAGAGTTAATGGAAGTGAAGAGGAGTGACTGGGCGGTTGTTGAGATGTGGATGTGATGTGGATAGTGAGGATTATCTGGTTTAACAAGTGCTTCATACATAGTTCTTATAGCTGACTTAACTGCCGTTACCATTGTTGAATCCGGCTGTACATTGATGTTGTGGTTAACTTATAGACTTGTTGAGATGACGAAGAGTTCTCTCTTTGCAAGGTTAAGCTGAAGGCGCAATGTCTAAGTGGAAGGTTAGATAGCCTTCCCGGTCTTCAGGCCGGGACTACATGTAGCAGTGATAGGAGAAGCTGTGTGGCTTTATATTTGGCCCAGTGAGGTTGTGCATATTGAGGAGAAGAGGGGACCAAGCACTGAACCCTGAGGCACCCCAGTACTTAGCTAATTAAAATCTTGATGGATTTGCCTTTTGAGGTGAGACTCAAGACAGCAAGGTCCAGTTATTGTAATGCCCAGTTCAGAGAAGATGGACGGGAATATCCGGGGCCGGTTGCCCCAGTTAGATGTAAAAAAAAAGTTTGATGTAAACCCTATGCTGGGCTTAGCTACATCCAGCTTAGCTACGTCCAGCTTTCTGATAAATATTTACACCTGTTGCACCAACTAAATCTATGACCAGGAGTAATTACACCCAGCGTAGACATAGGAGACGCTAGTCACACTGCAACGGCTACAATTACTAATAATAATGAACTGAATTGCTCAAGACATTGTAACAAGTGAAGCCACCGTGCCATGATTTTATTGTATCAACATTTCCTAAGTCTGCGTTTTTATATCAAGTTTCCCTGTACATTCTCATGACAGATTTATTCAAACATACATTACAAATGAAGACGAAATGTTAAGTAAAATATAATGAATGAAATATTTGTACATATTTATCAAAATTCTCTTCTCTATAGTTATGTTTCTAGCTGACTATCAAGTTTATGTACAATGAAAGTCTTTCTTGTGGTAAATGTGACAGTATGTGACATATTGTTCATAAACTGTTTTACTGACATCTTGTTGGTCTTCTTGTTCGGTGGACTCACTCACTGTCTCTGCTTTGTACAGGTTCTGTTTGAGGCAGGAGAGAATCGGGTTGGTACTGTTTGCTCTGTCCTAATTAATGTCCTCACATCCAGGAGTGAAGCTCAGTTGTGTAAAAGTAAGTGGAACATCTATGACAGAATACAAATGTTACATATATGATTATTTTTCAGAGAGAGTTGACTTTATGTTTTTAGGCACTAATAATGTTATTTAAAATGTTTTTGCAGTTTTCCAGTATTATGGCAAATACAGCAAGGAGGGTTTGGCCAAAGCACTGGAGAGTGAGCTTCATGGAAACCTTGAAGACTGTCTGATGACCCTGGGTAAAGAAACACGCCTTCATTTTAATCTGTGTGTATGTATGTGGGTGTGTGCGAGAGATTCTAGACATGTCAAATTCTTCAGCAATCGAAAGACTATTCAAAGCAAAGCTTTTAGGAAGCTTGTTTTTCCAGCTCTGCACGTCGAGAGTGGGTACTGTCAGCATTATCACACAAACCTTTATCACACAAAGATAGGTACAGAGATACAATAGTAACTAAAACAAGCAGTATGAAGTCACATCTTCTGTTTGTGTGCACGCAACAGATTTTCACCAACATACAAACCTCAAAACATTCTTATTTTTCATGTTTAGTGAAGTCTGCTTGGAACAAACCTGCCTTCTTTGCAGAAAACCTCCACCTGGCTATGAAGGTAAAGTTGCAAAGGAATTCATGGAATGTATATCAGTATACCCATGTAGTTGTGTTTTTGATATTTTCAGCCTTCATTTATTAAAAAATTTCACATGAATTTAACTGTAATGTGGACTTCTAGGGGTTAGGAACCAACACTGATACACTGACTAGAATCATTGTGAGTCGTTCAGAAATTGACCTGCTGAAAATCATTCAAGAATTTAAGAGGATGTATGGCAAAACCCTTCAGGAGGCTATTCTGGTGAGTCTCCATCATTTGAAAAGCTCTAACTAAGTAGCTTGAAGCTAACATGAAATAAAAAATGAGACCATTTACTTCACATCCACTATGGAATGAAATTGTCACTTTTCACGATCCAGTCACTTCCCAATTAATTCAATCAGGTTTGCCCCTACATAAATCCTTTTTATGGTTTTACAGAAGGAAACAAGTGGAGATTATGAGAAGATTCTGCTGGCTCTCTGTGGCACTCAATGATCATCTCTTACATGTCTGAATTATGTGGAAAAACATCTGCAAATGCATTACATGGTTATATTACCTACCCATGTCAGCACAACTTAATCCCACATAGTTGGCTTATGAAAACTGTTTCATTTAAATTTGAAAAAAAGTCAGTCATTGTGCACACTGTAAGTGTTATTGTCAGTATAATATTCCTAGCTACAACTTCAACTATTATTTTCATAGTAGAAATTCAAGTGCTTATTACAGTTTATTACAACTGTATATTATTGTTGTTGTAACAAATCACTACGTAATCCTGGCAATATTTTACATTGCGATGAGAATATCAGTTAGCAGTATGTGAGAACTGTGACCTTATCTGTGTTTCTATTCTCATAATCAAAGAGACAAATTCCACAACCAATAAACTTCAGTTTAAAGCATCTGCATCTTATGCATTATCTAGTGAACAATATCATTGCATATGTAAGTTTCAATGTAAGGTTTGTTTTGTGTTAGGTTTAGACTACAACTTGGGGTGAGCACAGCAAACACATTAAATGATAGATTATCACAAGCTTTACAGACAGGTACAACCAGAACAACCTGGTCTATCTTGACCCAGCCCAATTTTTTTTTTCGATGGGTGTGTGTAAGGAATAAAAAGACAGGTTCTGTTCCTGAAATTACCCACTTCAGATCATCTCTTACGAACTTCACAGAGGAACAGGTGAGTTATGTTTGTAAATGCATTTAACTGCAAGTCTGTAGCTTACCCTAATTAATATTGCCAACAAGTATTCATGATGCTATCTATATTCATAATGAAGTGATTGATGATGTTAATGGAATTGATATGTCAATCTACAGTATATTAATGCAGACAATGTTTGCAATGACTTCTTCATGTGCTTAGTTCTTTATAGTGTCTTCAAAGCTCGCAAGATGGCTTTTTTTAAGAAATTATTTGAGCAACAAAATGATGACAAGGTAAGTAAATACATTACCTTCATTATGGTCATTCAAAAAGATGAACATTAGGTTGGTCTCCTATATGTAATGACTAACTCAAGCACACCTCAAAAGAAACCTGCCATTACTTATATGTACTTATATGTTGCTATATATTTCATCTCAGGGTTTTAAACCTGCTCCTTTTGAGACGGGATATTTTGGAACAGTCAAGGCTGATCCTAATTTTAATGCCCAGAATGATGCTGCAAAATTAAAGAAAGCCATTGAGACCAAAGGTAAAATGCAAAGTTAAACACGTTTAATATGCTCTGTTGAAACTCAAGTAGAAGTTTTGCAAATGAATTATTTGTGTTGTTGCATGTTTGGAAGACACACCTCACCAATTATGTCATAGCAGGAAGAGTGCTTATATACTTTTACCCAATATATAGCTCTGTTGGGACTTGTATTATAATGCTTCCAGCTGTATTGACCCAATTTACCAGTGATTAATTACAAGGAATCAAGTGCACTCATGTGCAATTGCCCATTAATACCAAGATCCAGCAGTATTACTCTGTAAACAGTTGCTCATGTGAAAACAGCTGCTCAGGTGCCCTGTTTTCTTCTCATGAAGGTGTGGATGAAGCCACTGTTGTGGAGGTGATAGCAAAGAGGAGCAATGCACAAAGACAACAGATCAAAGCAGCTTATCAGCAGAGTGCAGGAAAAGTAAGCATATCCACATCCTTTAACATCTTTTTTAAGTATTCAGTGTTCGTTTGAATCCAGTTACTTATTCATCTGTTACTTATTGAAGCTTTCCATTCCACCTTAAATAACATTCACTAATCGCTAAATATAACACTGAGGCTTCATATGTAGTCTAACTTTTTTTAATGCACTAAAAATAATGAAAGATTATCAATTGAACATTTTTCACTTTAGCAATCCTTTTTTATTGACAGTGTGACAGTATGGGACAATACAGATGAATGTGTGAAAGTAATATATTGTGCCATCTGCCAATTTCGGTTCAGGCTTTCTTGGTCATTGAAATGGTTGTCTAAAATGTCTTGTCTAAATGACAATGGTGGGTTCATACACAGTCCAAGGTTTTAATGCTATCTTAAGTATTTTTTTAATCAACCCTTGAACGTGACATATGAAGCAACATACTGTAGATGAGTGAGCCAAGTCATTTACAGTATCTGTAGGTCCAAGTCAATTCCAAGTTTAAGAAACAGATGAGTTTTTTTTGTTGTTATTTTGTACTAATAGCTTTTTATTAATTTATTAATCCTCAGGATCTGGTAGCTGACTTGAAAAAAGCTCTGAAGTCAGATTTTGAGGAAGTGGTCCTGGCCTTGCTGATGACTCCTCCCGAGTATGATGCTTTTGAAATGAAAAGAGCCATGAAGGTACAACTTGTAACTGTTCTTATTGCAATATATGCAATATTCTTATTATATATATATATGTATTATGTATGTGTGTGTGTGTGTGTGTGTGTGTGTGTGTGTGTGTTGATTTTATTCAAAGCCTTACTAAATACTTAAATCTACTTACTAATACTAAAATGTCATTGATAATCAGGGTGTTGGGACAAATGAGGCCGTCCTAAATGAAATTTTGGGGACCAGGTCAAATAAGGAGATTACAGCATTGAAGAATTGTTACAAAGAAGGTAGAAAGATTTACAAACATACTGTACATGTTCTTCCTAAAAGCAGAGGTAGCTGCTAACCTCTTTCTGTTGTACAGTCCATGGAGAGCTGCTGGAGGAAAATATTAAAAGTGACATTAAAGGAGATCTCGAGACTACCCTGCTTGCCCTTTGCAAGGTACAAAAATAACAGTTCAGTGACAGTTTTGTTAGAGAACAAGAAAATAATCTTTTATGTGTTTTGCATAGATAGATGATGACATATTACTAATCAATATCTAATAACTTCAGGCTACCAGGAGTGAAGACCGTAACATTGATGATGGAATGGCTAAGAGTGATGCAAAGGTAAAGATTCTTCACTTACTCTATAGCCAGTGAAGTTTGTCAGCTGGTCATTACTGCAAAATCTCAACTCTGTACTTAAGCTTACTGATTTGTTGTTCTTCAGATCAGCGTTTCCATTTTCATGTGTTGCCATGGACAGTGGTCCATTATATAATTTTGCAGTCATTAAAAAAGTATCTGACCACTCAATGTTTGACCCAACATAATCAAGTTTTGCACAAAGCCATGTAATAAGCATTATAAATGGAAACAAACAACGGGTAACACTTTAGAATAATGATCCGTTGTTAAGAAGTAACCATGCAGAAAGCAATAGGTAGTACTATATTAAAGGGATAGTTCACCCAAAAATGAAAATTACCCCATAATTTACTCACCCTCAAGCCATCCTAGGTGTATATGACTTTCTTCTTTCAGACGAATCCAATCGGAGTTATATAAAAAAAAATATTCTGGCTCTTCCAAGCTTTATAATGGCAGTGAGTGGGTGCTTCTTGTCAATAGTCCAAAAGAAGTCCAATAAAACACCTCCATCCATAATTAAAAAGTGTTTCGCACGGCTTTGGGGGGTGAATAAAGGCCTCCTGAAGCGAATCAATGCGTTTTTGTAAAAAAAATATCCATATTTAAAACTTTATAGACCGTAATCTCTAGCTTCCGCTAACTGTCGTACGCGTGTTCATTCTGGCGGATGACGTAGTCGTAGCGTAAGGTCCCTTTAACACAGAACTTAATACTATTAACTAATATGGAAGCAAGATTAACTAAGCAGTAAGTAATAGCAAATTTAGGACAAAGGTTGTTCCTTATTAGGTTTCGATAATTACTAAATAATATATCTTCATTAAGAACTACTTGCTAACTATGACCAATTAATAAAGAATAACCAATTAATTACTAATCACAATAATAACATGCCTAAAAACCACTCAATAATCACTCAAGCGTTACCTTGTTGGACCACAGGAACTACTAGTGATCTGGACTATGATTTTAAAGTGAAAAACACGTTAACAAGTTAACCCCTCACTAATTACTCAAGTGGGCTGACAAGGTAACGCTTGAGTAATCAGTGAGGGGTTGACATGGACTTCACAAGTAATAAGTTATTTAATATATTTTATAATATATTAAATATATATATATAGATATATTATATGTTAATATATTTTATATCTGACACATACTGTACAGCCATTCATTTCTGCGAGGCACTAGTGATATTCCAACACACATTATAATCTGGAAGATGTGGTTTTGTGCTTAACGTAATATAAATGCAGTCAATGACTTCATTAAGGATGCAAATTGTTTTTGACAAGAGAACATCATTGTTTATATTTATATCCTAAAGAGAAGTCCTCCCCAGGATACTGTCACTAAAGGTAGGTCTTTTAGAGTCAGAGACATTGAACTGACACTGAAAAGAGATCATAATAGTGAACTAATTTCAGCATCACTTTTGAATTATTTAAATTTTATGCGAATTATCATTATTATTATTATTCTATGTTTAAGTTTGAAATAAACAGAGAACATACGTCCATCCTTCGGTAAGAGCAGTAGTCACAATCTCAACCTGTAGCCATATTTGGGGGGATATAATATTCATAAATTAGTTTCCACGAAGAACCCATTTGAGGTGCAAGATTCTGAAAAAGACATTTTATGACCATGTTAAGAATTTTAAAAAGAAAATTGTTCACTTTTTTAGACATGTTACTGTTGTGATTAATGATTAATCGTTTATTCTTTATTAATTGGTCAATGTTTGCAAGTAGTTTTCAATGAGGATATTTTTATTTAGTAATTATCAAATACCTAATAAGGAACTTTGTCCTAAATTTGCTATTACTTACTGCTTAGTTAATCTTGCTTCCATATTAGGTAATAGTATAAGGTTCAGTGTTCATGTAGCACTACCTATTACTTCCTGCATACTTGTTAACAATGGACCATTATTCTAAAGTGTTACCTAATGTAGATACTGACTGTCTCTGACTTTGCTATGTTGTTGTTTCAGGCTCTTTTTGAAGCAGGAGAGAATCGGATTGGCACTGTTTGCTCTGTTCTGATTGACATCCTCACAAACAGGAGTGAAGCTCAGTTGTGCAAAAGTAAGTGGAGAACTCTGATTCCTCTTCAGAGATAGTTGATTTCTATGATATGCCATTTTGGTGTAGTTCAGCTCATGTATTTTTTTTTTCTATGAGGCACTAACAGTGTTGTTTAAAATCTACAGTTTTACAATATTATGGCCAATTCAGCAAAGACGGTTTGGCCAAAGATCTTGAGGGTGAGCTGAGTGGAAACTTTGAAGACTGCCTGATGACCTTGGGTAAATATATAAGACTTCATTTAAGTCTGTGTGGGTGTGTGAAAGAGAAATAGTCGTTTTAAATGCTTCAGTGGCCATATGAATGAAGGCAGCTCTATTAAAACTTGTTCAAAAGACAGGCCTGTTTTTCCAGCTGTGCGTGTTGAGGGTGGTTTCGTTGAGGGTGGTTTCATTCTCACACACGAAAACTTAGGTTAGGTACAAATATCCAAGATTAACTAAATTTATGTTAAAAAATATTGAACATTGTTCAAATTAATTTATAATTATAATTAATAATAATAATAATAAGAAGAATTATTATAATTAAAGGAATTAATTAATTAATTTGTTTGTGTTTGCATTAACAATGTTCTTACTGTCTTTTTCATGTTTTAGTGAAGGGTGCTTGGAACAAACATGCCTACTTTGCAGAAAGGCTCCAACTGGCAATGAAGGTAAAGTTTTTTTTTTATCTGCTCCAATGATCAAAGAGGCTAGAACCCAATTTCTGGAGACTTTAAAATGACTCTTTTTTTTTTCTGGCCTAAAGGATAGCAATCAGGGTGTCAACATCTTGATGAAGAAGACTTTGTTCAAATCTATTTATCACTATATTAAGCAAATTTGCATTTTCACAAATAACTCCAGAATTGGTCAGATTTGGCATCTCAACTAATACCATTATAACTGCATAACAAAGATTGAGAAGTTTAACATTTTCTTTGGTACAAGTGCTAACTTATCCTGTTATTAACAAATGGACAAACCAACAAAAATAGCTGCCAACAGAATTCAGTCACATCATCAAATCAAATAAACTCTAATATGGTCTTGCTTTATAGGGAGTGGGAACCGACACTGACACGCTGACTAGAATCATTGTGAGTCGTTCAGAAATTGACCTGCTGAAAATCATGCAAGAGTACAAGAGGATGTATGGCAAAACCCTTCAGGAAGACCTTCTGGTGAGTATTTGTAACTCATAATGGGTGATCTGAAAAGCTTTTGTATTTTTGTATTTCGCGTTCTTAGATCACTCGTATTTAAAACCTCAATGAGAAGTGGCTTCTTTGTTTTTACAGAAAGAAACAAAAGGGGATTATGAGAAGATCGTGCTGGCACTCTGTGGGACTCCGTAGACAACAATAAATATCTTCATTCAACTGGATCACGCTAAACACATCTGTTCATTAAATGGGTGTATTCATGACCCGTGTAAACACCTAATCTCCTCAGGGTGTGGCTCTTTAGGAGTGTTTTATTAAAACTCTTTGTGCAACTCATTGTGTAATATTTTTTCTTTGACCAGTACACTCAAAGGCATGTGGTGTTTAAGTGTCTCAGGATACTTTAAAGTAACATCATTAATTAATTCTATATTTGTGCAAGCAAGCTGTATGATTCTCAACGTTTTTGACATTTGAATGTATACTGTCACTGAAAACATACAGTTGTTGCCATAAGGAGCTATTTCTTTCTGATCTGATCACATATTTTGGTGTAACCCAATGCATTGAGTTTATTCTTTATATTGATTCATTTCTTGAGTTAATGTGAATAAAACCAATCAATTCAGAAATTGTTTAGTTTCAGATTACTTGAAGGTAATTATATTTATACACAATGTTTACATAGAAGGCATCAATAATTAAATATATGTAAACCAAATATCATAAAAAAAGAGAAAATAAATAACAAATAGGAAAAAATAAATACAAATAAGTATTTGGCTAAATATACAGCAAGCAAATAATATTAAAAAGCACATTGATCCAATGCTGTTTAATATAATAATGTCATGAATGGATGTTAGGCCTATTATCCAGTGTTCCCAGTGTTTCCTGTTTGCTGTCCGAGCACACAGTGCACCTGTAGAAACTGATAGGACTGTAATTGGAGAAGATGTGCCACAGGCAACAGATGCAGTGGAGCCATCACAATGAAGTAGCACTCACACAGTCAAACGAGGTCCTTTAGGAACTTTTTTACAATCATTTGACAGTCCAGGCTATTATAGACAATGTCAAGTCGCTTTTTAATGAGAAATTTTCAATGAGGAGTGTCATCAGATCAATATTTCTGCATGAAGCCGTCTGAAGATGTCTCCTACAGCACTTTTTCCATATGCATTTTTACTCTGGATTGGACTCCAATGTGTCCAGACAAAAATCTTCACAAACCGCTGGGCGGTTAAAATAACTGGAGGTTCTGACGCTGCTGATCTTATTGCAGAAAAATACGGATTTGTGAACATGGGCCAGGTAAGTGCACTGCAATAATGCTTTGCCAGTTAAATATGCTTCATCTGGTAACATCTAAAAAAAAAAGCTTAACAGTCTCCCTTTTTACAATATAAACTGGGTGTTTTCTAATTTTTTAAACTTTATTGTATTCATTATTTAAAATGCGTGTTTCCAGTATTGAAATGCTTATGTATCTCAAAGGCTTATAAAAAAAAAAAGTATGTGATTTATCAAAATAGATAGTATGCTTTTGTGTCTTTATGTTTTCTGCATGATCCCAGAATTGTAATTGGTAACTTTTCATCATGATACAGTGATGGTCACAGTTGGTAATACCATGGTACTTTGAAAAGCAAATCCATATGGAATTTTATTCAAGTCATGCTTGAATTACTGTTATTGAAAGTAGAAGATGATGTTTCACCAGGTCCAATTATTTCCATGATAAAACTTCATAGACAAACTCATATTCTTATGAACACATTCTGTGCAAACACAAACTCTAGTCCTTGTTCCTAGAATTTGTTTTCTTTCAAATTAGTCTTTCATTCTTACCGAGCCCATGTCTCTGGGTCACTGGCTCTTGTATAATAAATGTGTTTAACCATGCAAGACGAGCTCCTAAACTCGTTGGCATCCTATACCCTACTTCAGTTAACCAACTGGCACACTTTCTTTTGTCTCCTAGGAGAGAAAATAAGTAAGGAACTTACTGTGCAAATAAATATAGCAATTGTAAATTTAAGAGATATAATTTAATGAGGCAGGACACTCATTTTTAAATGACAATCAAGATTTTTAAATGTAATTTTCACTTAATTTAATATTTGAGTTTAAAATTAGAGGAAAAAACAGGAACAAAGTTGTGTATAGGAATGCATTTGAAATGGAAACGAGTCTATAAGTCAGGCTACTGTACAGTAAAACTGTGTAAAATGTAAAACTGTCAACACATACACTACAGTTCAAACGTTTGGGTTCGGTACTGGTTTTTTTAAAAATACTTTTATTTAGCAAGGACAAGACTGGAGTAATGGCTGCTGAAAATTCAGTTTTGCCATCAAAAGGGAGTGCCTTGATAAGCATAAGAGACTTCTTTCAAAAACATTAAAAAAAATTGTTTCAAAAGATGCTGTGAGTAGAGCTTGGAATATTCCTGCACTCTAAAAAATGCTGGGTTATATTTAACCCAGCATTTTTTAGAGTGTGTAGTGTTACTTTTAGGCCAGTTTGAATCCCAGTGGTTTGTTGTGCAATGCATCATGGGATTTCTTTGGCCCATGGTCACTATTTGGGTTTCCTGCTCTGTGTGATAAATCTGTTTATTTTGCTTTGTCTAATTGCGCACATGTTGTCTTTGGTAACGTGTAGATGCTGACTTCCTCTACTGAGTCAAATGAAATGTGTAACTGCCGTCCACAGTGGGGCTGTTTAGTTCCGGTTAAATCTGGTATGGCTTTGGCCAACATCATAATGTCAAGGCACGGGGTGTCAAAGAGTAATCAGCAGCCAAAGTTTAAGCTCAGCTGAATCATACAGTGGTAGCTCAGGTTGCCTCTGATGGTAAGTCTATCAGCGGTGTTGGATAACCCTTTTATTGTTTCAAAGGCATACGTCAGGGATGAATACATAATTTATATCTCTGTCAGTCACAATTGAGCAGCGGCTGTATATATAAAACACAATCTTCTTCCTCTTGTGTCACTGCAGATAGGTGGGCTAGTAGACCATTACCAGTTCCAGCACAGCAGAATTATCAAACGGTCCACAATTAAAAGCAGAGGAAACCACAGTCTCATCGCCACGGAGACCAAGGTACAAGGATCAAATACCTTCAGTCACTGAGACACCACTGAATAGTTAATAAGTTAGACTACACCACCCTATAAACACCACATACACTTACCAAAACAGATTAAGAGAGCGGTACACCAAACCACATGGATGCATCCTTAAACTTGGCCAAAACTAAATGAGACAATGATAATTGCTCTTAATTAATATTTCATTTAATTCACTGTGGTTTGCGAAGCATGATATGTATTCAGCAGCACATCATAAATATGTTCTAATGCTAAAGGTGAAGTGGATCCAGCAACAGATGGTTCAGAAGAGAGTAAAAAGAACTGACACAATGGACCAAACCCATGCCGCCAGCTTCAATGACCCTGAATGGGACAGCATGTGGTATATTGTTAGTATGCAACACATTACAATCAGAAATGTTATATTCAGTTAAAAGACATTAATAAACTGAACAATACTAAACTAAAGTAATATGTTCAGAAGTGTTATATCATATTGAAATATCCCTTGCATACTTTTAAAAAGAGTACCTTTATGGAAACAATATAGTTAAAGGGGTCATATGACGTTGCTAAAAATAAATTATTTGGTGTATTTGGTGACGTAGACATGTGGGGGCGTTTTTAAACGAGGCGTTTTAGGAGGGCGTGGACGAGTCTTAACTTTTATAAAGAATATCTCTTTGGATTTGAGACTTTAGTCTTTGCAACTTTATAGATCTTCTTTACGCACCAAGAGCTTGTAACACTCCAAAGAGAAAGGAAAAATTGAAATCGCATCATATGACCCCTTGAAATATAGTTAAAGTATATATATTGCATTACATTTGATGCAATTATTTGAATTAAGTGATAATCTGAGATGAATAAAAGCATGCTAAAAACCTGTTATGTTTGCCTTCTGTTCCATAGCACTGTGATCACAACTGCTTGACCGACATGAACATTCAGGCCGCCTGGCGTAGGGGCTACACTGGGAAAGGGGTTGTCGTTTCCATTCTGGATGATGGTATAGAAAGACAGCATCCAGATCTAAAACAGAACTATGTAAGTGCTTTGAGATTATCTGAGAAGAAATAACAAATCTCAAGAAATGAAAAATTAGATATCTGCATGTAGAAATCTCATAAATATGTAATAATGGAAATAAATTGGGTTGCGTACATCATTTAAGGTTTACACTTCAGACTTTAGGATTACTCAAGTGAGAGAAGAGTGACTCATACAATCTGATATACTGTATGTTTGTAATAAATAAATAAAACTCATCGATGTCAATAATCTCAAATATTGGCTGAATAATTGGCAGTATATTGGCCTGTCAATAATTTTGATTATTTAAAACTGAGAGTAAGATATTCAAAATAGGAAGGACTGTTTATATATTGTTAATATAACAGATGTTATTAAAGGGATAGTTCACCCAAAATTGAAAATTCTGTCATCATGTACTCACCCTCAAGTTGTTCCACACCTGTATGAATTCACATCCACACACACAAACACTCACTCACTCACTTACTCACTCACACACACACACACACACACACACACACACACACACACACACACACACACACGCACACACACACACACACACACA
>NW_015539835.1:319484-323285 GCF_001515605.1 Sinocyclocheilus anshuiensis | reverse complement strand
ACTCTCCACTTGTTCCAAACCTGTATGAATTTCTTTCTTCTGTTGAACACAAAAGAAGATATTTTGAAGAAGTTGACGGTAGCCATTGACTTCCATAGTATGGAAAAAAAAAATACTATGGAAGTCAATAACAACCATCAACTGTTTAGCTACCAACATTCTCCAAAATAACTTATTTTGTGTTCAGCAGAAGAAAGAAGCTCATCAAGGATTGGAACAAGCGGAGGGTGAATAAATGATGACATAATTTTTCATTTTTGGGCAAACTGTCCCTTTAATGTGTCATTCTATCTTTATAAGGATGCACAAGCCAGCTATGATGTCAACAGCAACGATTCCGATCCAACACCACGTTATGATGCAACCAATGAAAATAAGTTAGTTAATTTCCACTGTGACTCAGTCTTACTTCCCTTTCACTTAGTCTCCACATATTTTGAATTTAAATACATTTTAAAAAATTAAGTGCTCTAGACAAAAATTACGTCTTCCATTTCTTTGTGATTTCACGTATAAGACATGGGACAAGATGTGCTGGTGTGGTGGCTGCCTCTGCGAACAATTCCCTCTGCATTGTCGGAATTGCCTACAATGCAAAAATTGGTGGTGAGTTATCGGAAGTGTTTGTTTATGTTTGTATACATATGTCTCTATGGCTATGTTTTGTAGACTATATATTGCCTATATGATTTACGCAACAATAATCATTTAGTACTGGTAGTATGTAATATGGTATTCGAAACAGCCTGTTATTGATATTTATGAAGCTGTGTTTCCCAATCGCTCCTCCCTGCACATGTAGGTGTGCGTATGCTGGATGGCGATATGACTGATATGGTGGAAGCCCAATCCCTGAGTCTGAAACAGCAGTATATTGACATCTACAGCTCCAGTTGGGGTCCAGATGATGATGGCAAAACAGTAGATGGCCCCGGCCCTCTTGCCCTGCTCGCTCTGGAGAAGGGCATTCGCAAAGTTAGTGTGTGTTTGAACAGTATAGGGCAGTATAGGGCAGACCAGACCCTTCAAGACCCAAAGACCAATAGTAGACTCTCTACACCAGCTGTGGAAAGTAACAACATATTTTTTTACTATTGCACTTAAAGCTAAACTATGTAACATTTGGCCACTGGAGTTTATATGCAGAGGTTATTTGCAGAGGAACATTGTTTTGGTAATTGCAGTTGGTAATGAGTTGTGTGTACATGGATGAATCATGGCTAAAAAAAAATTGCTTAAATAGTATTTTTGCTTGACACCAGAGTGTTAATAGTTTTTTTATTTTATCGTAATATACGTATATATATATTCCTCTTTGCGTCTCAGGGCAGAAAGGGCCGTGGCTCCATCTTTGTGTGGGCATCAGGAAATGGTGGGCAGAGTCAAGACCACTGCTCATGTGATGGTTACACCAACAGCATTTACACCATCTCAGTGGGCAGCACCACTCAGAGTGGCCGAAAGCCGTGGTACCTGGAAGAGTGCTCCTCTACTCTGGCCACCACTTACAGCAGTGGAGACAATCACAGCTTAGGCGTTGTGAGTCAATCATTGTGTATTTGTTTGATACTTTGTCTAAAATTGTTCGTTTTTCCTCATTGGTTCCATGCATATGTGGGTTTTCAGGTGACAACAGATTTGAGGCAGCGTTGCACTGATGAGCACTCTGGCACTTCAGCATCAGCCCCTATGGCTGCAGGAATCATCGCCCTCACGTTGGAGGCAAAGTAAGCAGTCATGGTTTATGCTCCGCCTGTTAGATGGAGTCCTCTATCTGTTAGATCTGGCAAGTGCTTTGTGGTCAAATCAAATGCGGCGATCTTAAGCCTAAACGTCTGCCAACTGGCAAGAGTAAAACACATATCTTGGATCACCTCATTGCAGAACTTTAACTCTTTCCATTGGTTCAGATTCGGTCAGAGCTGAATTCTGCCATCATTGCTCATGGGATCTGTTTCACATACAGGTTTATTGAGCCAATTACGCTGTAGGATAAAATATTTACTGTTATCCCTGTTGAGCATTTGATGAATAAACTAATTTCTTTGTTCTTCATCCTCAGTCCAGCTCTGACCTGGAGGGACGTTCAGCACATTGTGGTGAAAACTTCACGTCGTGGTCACCTAAGTGCTTCAGACTGGCAGAGAAATGGAGCTGGATATGATGGTAAAATGAGCCTGTTTATTAAACATCATGTATTTAATTTGGCTTAAAAACTAATCACAGCAAAAAAAAATAAAAAATCCAGCATCCTTTGAGAAAAAAAAAATCTTCAAAAATCATAAAAATAAAAAACTTTATTCAGATTTATTCAAGGTTTTTAGCCACAGTAGGTTGCTTGGAAAGACATGTATTTTATACACAGCCATTTTTAATGGCCTTCGATTGAGAAAAATAGTTTTGGAACTGGATGGTGTAGTTACAGCATCTGCCAGAGGGGGCTGAACAGCATACTTTTAGTATGTGGTACATACTTTAAAAACATAGTGTGTGAGATGAGATGCAGTCATTAATCACTGAGCATGCAATTGCATGGAAGATAAAGCATGCTTTCATTGGCAGTGTGTAATGAACTGTGTCATCATTGGCTGTTGTGTAGTTAGTCACCTTTATGGGTTTGGCTTGATGGATGCTGAAGCCATGGTGAAGGAAGCAGAGACCTGGAAGCAGGTGCCTCCTCAACACGTGTGTGAGGAAAACGTAGTCCAGACTGCCAGGTAACTGTTTGCTCATAATCTTGCTCATTATTACCATATTTTTATACCATGGTATTTACATCGTCCTCCAAGATACTTAAAAGAATATCATAGTAATGCCATGGTACTTTTTCCTCTCCATTTATGCATCTCAGGATCATCAGTCCAGAGAGGGTGTTGAGGTCAGTGTTTAAGTCCTCAGGCTGCTCTTCTCAGCGTCTGCAGCGGGTGGTCTATCTGGAGCATGTGGTTGTACATGTCACAATCACACATCCTCACCGTGGAGACCTGTCAGTCACACTGACATCACCCTCTGGAACCAGATCTCAGCTTCTCACAAACAGGTACAAATATGCTGAGCCAGCTCAGATGGACTGGAATTAAAATAATAACTGTATTTACTGAAATACAGTACATGATTCACCCTTCAAAGCCTACTATATCATGTTTGATGAAATTTATGAGGCTTTTACATTATTATTTCTTTAGCAAGTAAAAGGCCTTTTAGTGTAATTTCTAAAAAATAAAGAAATTCAGGTAACGGTAAACGTGTCTTTTTGCGTTTAGCATTTTATAAAGTAAATGTAATAGATTTTATATTGTTAGTAATATTTCAAGATGAACACTTACTGGACTGAAGGTTTATTATCCATATATAATTTTTAGAAAAATCATGCTAAAATGTGAGTATCTGTTACGGGGCTGACGAGACATGTAGACTAAGACTAGAACTAGGAACTAGAAACTAACACAGGGGAAAAGGCTCCGTAAAGTAGCTATCACACGATGAGCGATAAGCGCTAAACAATACTCGGCCGTGGGAAGGGATCAGAGTGAGTGTTATATAGGGAATGTGTGATTGATTACAGCTGTGTGCAATCAACTGTGTGTGTGTAATCAGTGCAGTGGATGATGGGAACTGTAGTCCGGGTGAAGTGCAACAGTGGTGTGGTGCAAGAGTCCATAGTAGTGGAAGGGTGACCTCTGGTGGCGAGTAGACGGAAGTTCATGGACTGGATTCGTGACAGAGCCCACCCCCCAAGGAGCGGCTTCCAGACGCTCCAAACACTATACGATCCAGGTGGGCGGTGGAGCGGAGGCGGAA
>NW_015539835.1:285335-319264 GCF_001515605.1 Sinocyclocheilus anshuiensis | reverse complement strand
CTGGGACAGGACAGGCAAAGAGTTCACAAACGGCCTCCATAGCCGTGACAGGACGGGCAGAGAGTTCACAGACGACCTCATTGGCCGGAACAGAACATGCAGAGAGTTCACAGACGGCCTCCCTGGCCGGAACGGAACAGGCAGAGAGTTCACAGATGGCCTCCTTGGCCGGAACAGAACAGGCAAAGAGTTCACAGACGGCCTCCATAGCCATGACAGGACGGACAGAGAGTTCACAGACGGCCTCCCTGGCCGGAGCAGAACAGGCAAAGAGTTCACAAATGGCCTCCATAGCCGTGACAGGACAAACTGGAAGTTCACAGGTGGGTACTACTGACACCTCTGGAGGTTCTGCAGCGGATGCCGCCACCTCTGGAGGTTCTACAGTAGTACCATCAGGAAATAGGGAGAGTTCATTATCGGTTCCTTCGACTACGACATGACAGGCCTTGCTGCCTTGCTGGGCGCCACCACCGTACAAGGAGTTGAAGCGAGCGCCGCCGCCTCGGGAGGTTCTGCAGCATCAGCCGCCACCTCTGGAGACATCATAGTGGGCGCCGCTGTTTCTAAAGTTTCAGTGGTGGTGAATGCAGCCCAAATACACCATAAGGCGATCCCCATTGTGGGAAGCGCTACAGACAGGGAAATCAGTTCAAAAGCAGGAAGGCTTAAGAGCACTGGTTTAGGGATACCAGCTGCACGTGCTGACACCAGTGGTGGATCCTCCATGCTGGATGCCAGTCTGGGATACTGAAGAAGTGACCTCGAAGATCTGGATGCCACAGACAGGAAGTGACAGGACTCTGAGTGAACAGACGTGATGTGACGTGACTCTAGATGATCAGCTGTGATGTGACCTGATTCATGAGGATCAACTGTCACTTGATGTGACTCAGAAAGAGCAGATGTAACTTGACTTAACTCTTGAGGATCCACTGTGACTTGACTTGACCTTTGAAGATTGGCCGTGACTTGACTTGACTTTTGAAGATTGGCCGTGACTTGACTTGACTCGTGCCGATCAACTGTGATTTGACTTGACTCGTGACGAGCAACTGTGACTTGACTTGACTCATGACGAACAACTGTGACTTGACTTGACTCATGACGATCAACTGTGACTTGATTTGACTCTGGATTGGCAGCTGTGACATAACGGGGCGCTGTTGTGTCCGTCATTTTGCGCTCAGGCTCCGCTGTCGCCGCCATTTTGTGAGCGTGCTCTAGTGCCTCCGCTGTCGCCTCCATTTTGTGAGCGTGCTCTAGTGCGGCCGCCATTACATGAGTGAGTGCGGGGTCGCGTTCCTCCACGATACCCACAGTGAACGCTGAACCAACCGTCAACAAAGCATAAACTGACTTAAAGATAAACGCGGACCCTCATGAATGAGTTTGGACTTTAGCGGTTGATTAATGCCCTCACAGAAAAAGTCTATCAAAACACAGTCCGGCAGATCTGAATAATGAGCGATGGCTAAATATTCTTGAATATAGCCCTCCAGCGATCGTGTGCCCTGTCTAAGGGCTAACAATATTCTTGCTGTATCCATACCCGTCCAATGTCCATCCGAGAAGCCGCTGGATCCTTGTGTGGCCGAGTATTCTGTTACGGGGCTGACGAGACATGAGACGTGCGGATCCAAATGCAAGGCTTTATTCATAGACATGGTTAGAGACAGGCAAGGGTCATATAATGGCAACGGGTATATAGAGGGCAAGACACAAGAATATTCCTAGGGCTAGCATGGGTCTACGGTCGGTGAACAGAATTAACAGGGCGAGACTAGAGGGGTAAATCCAAGTACAATGCAAAGGTCCAGGCAGGGGCAAACAGTATCTGAATAGGGCAAGACGAGAGGGGGAATCCGAGGTACACAGGCAAAGATCAGGATACAAGAAAACAGACAAGGCAAGACTAATGTAAGGCTATGAAAACTAACGGGCTCCATAGAGTAGCTATCGCTAGGTGAGTGATATATGCTAAACAATACTCGGCAGCTTGATGGTGATAAGAGTGAGTGTTATATAGGGAAGGTGTGATTGATGACAGCTGTGTGCAATCAGTGCTGTGTGCAATCAACTGTGTGTGTAATCAGTGCAATGGATGATGGGAACTGTAGTCCGGGTGAAGTGCAACAGTGGTGTGGTGCAAGAGTCCATAGTAGTGGAAGGGTGACCTCTGCTGGCGAGCAGACGGAAGTTCATGGACCGGATTCGTGACAGTATCAAATATGATAAATCAGGCTTTTGAGGAATGTTTATTTGTACATCTCTCTATCATAAGATTTAAACATAACAAAAACTATGGTGCTGTGAACATAAAACTAAGCATTTACAGTAAATGTCATCTACTGAGACATACTGTAATATTGGGATATATAGAGTGACAACTGATATTTACAGTATGTACATTTCTGTTATACTGTTGTAAAGATCTTATTGATTTACATTACAAGCTATCAGAATTTAATTTTACTTCGCTATAAAAATATCAGCAACTTCTCCAAATACACAATTTTCCCACTAATTATTTAGGATTATTTTTCAATTATTCTGGGACTATTTCCTCTCAGACCGAATGACCACTCCAACGAGGGCTTCCTTAAGTGGGAATTCATGACGACTCACTGCTGGGGTGAAAGACCAGCAGGAGACTGGATCCTGGACATCAGAGACACACCATCTCCACGGAGAAACAGCCGACTACAAGGTGCCCACCACCTTAAAAAAAAAAAAAAAAAAAAAAAAAAAGAAAAATTGGAGTACGAGAAAATACTATTTCACAGTTGTTTCCTTCAGTGTGTTACTTGCCATTTAGTTGCAGTTATTTGTGAAATATACTAGCAATTTCTGAGTGAAAGTTGTTTCTACAGCAATTTTTTTATCAGTGTAATTTCAGGATTCAGGATCTGCTCCCAGGCTTTGACGGGCCTCTTTGGCTTCCTGTGCCTGCTGTCACGTCTGCTCTCTGAAGTCGACTCGGACTCTCTGCCCCCCCCTTAAAAAAAAAAAAAAAAAAAAAAAAAAACGAATATAATGATATACATGATTACCATATCCATGTAACACCATTTAATGGGTACTCCAACTTCAAGATACTTTAAAGTATGTTGTGGTAACATCCATGATATAATGTCAAGTACAACTGCCATAGAATGTACAGTAAAATGTTTTTCCTTTGTTGTTTACATTAGGGAAACTGGTTGAATGGTCCCTGGTGCTTTATGGAACACTCACACATCCATACATTCGACATGAGCAGCCCCGCTCTGCCCAGCTGCTGTCTGAAGATGACATCCCAGAGGAGTACAGTGGTGATTTACCTTTATAAGCCAAACAACTTTACATAATACAATTTAAATTAAAAATAATTACAATATACAGTGCCCCAACGTACTATGTGGACACTTAATGTATGAATTTCATAAAAAATCTAGTGACATCGCCAAAGGCCATTTAAGCCATATTTAAATGACCTTTTACTATCTGGGACACAGTGATTTTTAATGGATGTAAATCAGCTCCATTGTTTTGTTTGAATAGTGTGCTTGTGCTATTTGTCTGTAAAATAAATGCCACCTGGTTAGTCATTTTATTTTCTAATGCAATGACATTTATATATTTTTAAGAGCACTTAACTTCCCACTCTTGTGAAAAAGGAGTGCACTTAACTGTGTTGAATGTGTACTTAGTGTACGTCAAGTCATAAAAGTATATATTTTTTAAAAAGCTGTTCTTGCAGATAATATCATATAAAAAGCCACTTAAGTGTACTTAAAGAGAGTACACTTTCATGTTTCTTAACACACTTAAGTACACTTTGTAATATGTCAATATGTCAAATAAAAAGTTTTAAAGTATATTTAATATCATTATATTTTAATAATCTTTTGTCATGCTTTAAAGTACACTTATTTTGATGTGTTGACATTATAAAAGCACGTGTAAAGTAATTGATTATAATTTTAACTGTAGTGTCTTATTTGATATTACATTTAGAGTTAATATATTTTACCTTTACCAAATTGCCAACTTATTCATTATAAATATGTGATTACAAATATATTTAAATAGTACATGACAGACAAGTTTCAAAAGCCAAAATATGTACTTAAGTCTTAGTAAAGTGGGTCACTTAACACTCTTAAGTTCAACTAATTACTTTTAATATAAATTTAAACTATAATACATTTTCATATTATTGTAAATAGCATGTAATTGAGTGAAATATTACATTTGGTTCACACTTAAGTATATTATTTTAAAATATATTATTTCTTAATAAGTACTCTTTATAAAAAAAAATATGCTAAAGTGTACTTCTTGTCAAGTGGACTTTTGTCACAAGGGCACTTCTTGGTGCCACTGTAAATATATAATTCCTTTGTATATGGAATACCTTTTCATTTCCCTTCTCCTCAATATAAGGCTCTTGTGACCCAGAGTGTAGTGAGGATGGCTGTGAAGGACCTGGACCCCATCAATGTATTTCCTGCTTGCACTTTTTCCTAAAGTTCAAAAATAACACACGGTCAGAAATTTTTACTTTTGTACTTTTTTTCTATCTCTCTCTACTTCAAAAGGTTTTTGATAATACTACACCCTCTAATTTTTCAGGACCTGTGTGTCTGAGTGTCCGAGTGGGTACTGGGGAGATAAGAAGAGGTGTAAAAAGTGTTATTCCTCCTGCAAGTCATGTTTGGGCAGCCGCAGTGATCAGTGCACAGCCTGTAAATCTGGATATCATCTGAATGAGGAAAAGAACAACTGTGTGACCAGCTGTGAGGATGGTTCATATCTTTACTATGGTAAGAGTGATGCCACCGATTTTTTATCAGTACTGAAAAATAAGCCAGTTACTTGGCTTATACTTCTAAAAATAATACTTCTAAAAATAAAGGTTCTTTTTTGACATATATGGTTCCTTAAACAACCTTTAACACCCATGGAACCTTTCCATTGCACAAAATGTTCTTCATAATAATAACAAGAACTACTACTTACACACTAAGTAGAACATTACACTTAACACACTATTTAAAAATGGTTATTTTAATAATTATTGACTGATAGGTTCTTTGCGGAACCCAGAATAGTTCCTCTATGGTATGAACTTTGAAGAAAAAGAAAGAAATATTGCAAGAGATTTTATGTTATTTAGAGATTAGTTAGGACATACCTTCGACTAATTTTGTGTTATTAATGTTTTTGCCATGCAGAGGAAAACGTGTGTAGGAAGTGTAATATTGAGAACTGTATGAAATGCACCTCAGCCTCCATTTGCACAGAGTGCTCTGATGGCACAAGGTAATGTCTTTTAATGAAATATTTGAACCTTCTGAAATTTCATGACACAATTTAGCCAAGTCTGTTCACTGTAATGAAAGATGACTGTCTCTATCTTCTGCCCTTTCAGTCTGGTGGGCAGCAGATGTCAGAAGAGTTGTGAGGTGGGCCGTTACTACAGTGAGCCGGAGGACTCGTGTGAGCCCTGCCACCCAGCCTGTGCTACATGTGCTGGTACAATCCACAAAAATGCAATACATCATCAATGACATCCCACCAAATGTATTCAGATCAACATGCCTGAGTTCAACCCTAGAACAGTGGTTCTCAATCTTTTTGGCTCCAAGGCCCACCACATGTATTGTCCACAACAATATTCGAAGGCTAAAATAAATAACTAAAATAATTCTAATTCAAATGGAAATAATTTCATTTAAGGATTTCAGAAGTTTTAGGAGTTTTTATATTCTTTGGGGTTCCCAACTACTTAACTACTTGATTTGCGTGTCTCTTTCAGTTGATTTTATACATTGGCATGACTTTTCCAGGTCTAAAAATCACACTTTTACAATTAGGCTTCCTCATGCAGTATATCCAGGTTTTCCAAGACAGTGGGAATCCTGGTTCTTCAAAGGAAATAAACAGTTGTTTTAGCTTACTTTAATGCTTGTCTTATATCATTTTTAATCATTTTAAGTACAAGTACTGTCACATTGCTGAAATAATACTCAATTACAAGTAAAAGTACTGGTGTCAAAACAGTACTTAAGTAAAAGTACAAATTACTCTTCTCAACACCTACTCAGAGTACTAGTTACTAGATCCCTTTCAGTTGGTCACGTTCGACGTCACGTCGGAACGTACCAACGAATTGGGATCTCGCCTGAGAGCCCTATCATCTTCGAGTGTAACGAAACAAGTCAATGCATAATGCTTAGAATTTTGCATTTTAGGCTCATATATCAAAAACAAAAGTTCAAAAGTTTGCTTAACTTATTTACCTACAAAAAATGTAAAATTAATATTTCAAGTGTTGTGAATTAAACATTTTATTAAAACAGCTCACTCTTTATTTAATGTGACTGACAACTGCAAGCAATTCTGCCTGCAACAGGCCTGATTGGTATAATTACAAAAGGCGGGTCTCTCTTCATTTTGTATGTAACAAACCAAAACAATTTACGAATAAATGAATAAAATAAAAATAAATAAATAAAATTGTCAAATGACTTACGGCAACAGAACATTAAAGAGACCTATCAAGATCTCAACATCTTCACTTAGGCTATTACTAATCATTTTGACTTAATTTCATACAAATGTTCTTGTTGAGACTTAACAGAGGCTTAGATGTTAATGTTTTAGTGAAAATAGTAACGTTTGATGTCACCATGATAGAGATCAGTGTTTGCTTTAGTTGGGCTCTTGATCCTTGGTTTTTTTAGGGATTAGCTTTTGTCTGGCTGGTTTAAATTTGTTTTTCTAAAGCACATTCTTTAAAGCGATAAATGCAAAAAGAAAAAATCTGATCTATAGTAGAGATTAGTAGAGATCAGAGATAATGTTGGCTATTTATTGCTACTGATGTAGTCATGTAGCGACCTAATTCACTGATCTCATTATGAGGCTAAGCTACTTTAGCAAATGTTTAGATAATTTGACTATTTTTACTGTAGCTTTGTGATTTTAATGATATCATTGTTATGCCAATAAGATTTTTAAAGCATTTTAAAGAAAAATTTAGGTTTTTTTTTTTTTTAGATGCACAGAAACATCAAGAATCTCAACAATGTTGACAATCAACAAAATGCTTTTTGTGACTTTAGTAGCTTGCTTTGTGACGTTCAGAGTTGATTTGTTTATGATCTGAATATTTAGTCTCCGTTGTTGAGATTCAAACGCTGATTCTTGATGTCTGAGTGGGTCTGAATGACCCTGTCAAAACATTTTCTGCATAATGGCTTTATAAAATGTTTCAAAATATCACATAACTACAGTTTGAAATTACTTACTAAATAATTAAAGATCATACTCTGGGTGAGATTGTGAATCAGGCCACTATATGATGACTACATTACCACCGATAAGTAGTCAACATCACTCAATCAGAGTTTCTCTTGTATTTTTGCCATAACAAACAAGCTTCAGAAACAAAGCACCAAAAAGAAAACTTCAGTTAGAAAGTCAAGGATCAAGAGCCCAACTAAATCAAACACTGATCTCCATCATGGTAACATCAAACTTTATTATTTTCAATAAAACTTCAATATATAAACCTCTGTTAATTCTTAATAAGGACTTAAAATAAAAATAAATAAATAAAATGTACTTAATCACAAGCTTATTAATTATTCCTGAATAATTCTCACTTCAGGCTGAACTCAAAAGTTGGCAGTCCTGTTTGAAGTAAGTTGAAGTTTTAGGTTTCCTGAACATTTACAAAAACATTTACTAAAGGCAATAACTGTGTAGTCATTAATACAGTGATGTCTATATATACATCAGCTCATGCATGTTTTCACTGTGTGTTGTTTTATTTTGGGATCTGATAAAGCTTTTGGGGCCCAGGCCTGAAACAACTTTCTTTTGTTTATTTCTAATTATTTCGTTTAAATATCACATAAGACTCGAAGAATCAAGCAAGTAATTCTAGTGTGTAATGTATATATGCTCATTCAAATTTGGTTCAGAATTGTGATCATATTCCAACAGGAAACAGGAATCTTGTGACTATGACTTTTTGTGTCTTTAACAGATAAGTGAGCTTGTATTTGTGTAGATGTGATATTTTAGGGTCACGTCTTTGTACAGCCGCAGGTCTAGAGTCATGTAATCGTTGTGCTGAAGGCTACCTGATGGAGAACTGGAGATGTGTGTCCTCCTGCAGTCAAGGATTCTATGCTGTACAAGCAAACTCTGACAGCACAGATACTCAGAGCACCTGTAAGAGGTGTGTGTGATACCTCCTCTCATCTATTCAGCATTTATCGTAATTTCCTGCCTATATTTTGATTCTGAAGTGTGTGTATATGTGCAGGTGTGATGCGAGCTGTCTGGCCTGTGTCGGGCTAGATAAAGAAAACTGCAGTGAATGTGTAGATGGACACACACTTCTGGATGGTGTGTGTATTCTCAGCCACAACTGTGTTGATGGTAAGTTCTGGGTTTTTTTCCAACCAGAGTATGCAACCGTGTTGATGTAAAGTAGAGTTTAACTAAAGTAATTTTTGCTTATTAGTATGGTTGAATTGGATTATCGAAGGTCAGCAGCAAAGACATTGGTTAATAAAATGAAATTAAATACATAAAGGATATTTGTGTTATTTAACATTTATTTATTGCAGGTTTGCATCATATTCAGAGTTTGCATTTCACTGTTTTTATTTATTTTGAGGAATACTGAATCTTTTTTTGTGCTAGTGAGATAAATGCATGTAAATGTAAGTGCATGTTCACATTTAGTCTAGAACTGCAGTAACCATCATGTTTACACAGCACACACAACACCTCTGCACTTACTCCTGATTTCTCTCAACATGGGGACAGGAGAGCTGTTAGTCAATAAATGGGAAAATAAAGTAACTGCATGGCGTTACTTATTTTGAAAAAGTAACATACTCGGTTACAAACGTAACCTCAGTTCCCTGAGATACGGGAACGAATACTGCATCGCTAAGACACTATGGGGAAAAGTCCTTTTCTCTGATAACTGAAGCCTTTTTTCAATAACGCAGTGTAACTGTACGGACATTGGTTCGTGCAGTGAATTAAAAACGAACCAATGGCTCACCAGTGGAGCTGCACGAGCCTATGGCAATGAAGCGCGCCAGAGCCCGCCAGAATGGGTGGGGTCATCTGGCTATATAAGCAGGCATTTCGCCATAGGATCCTCAGGTTACTTCGTCTGAAGCGACGACACTGAGTCATGCAGCTACACAGCACGGCTTGTTACGCAGTACTCGTGGAGGTTATATTAGTTACCAGTACAGTAAGATGCAATGGGGAACCAGTACAATCCCGCCGTGCTATGCTAGAGGTACGACCAATATTTGAACTCGCCTTAAGCACCAAAAGGGGTTCAGAGGGTCCAAGTATTCGACAGGGTAAGCTCTCCAGGGAAGACTCCATACAGCCTCGGCACTCAGGGAGGGCCAAGAGCGTACAGGAATAAGGCAAAGCCTAAGAACTGGTTCTGCCCTTTGGCGGGTGCATGTTCACTATGCAGAAAGGACCCGGGCCTGTAAGGCCGGGACGTCCAGATTATAGAACCTGGCAAAGGTGGATGGCAGTAATTATAATTGTAATTGATTTCTGTGATGAACACACTGCTAGACCAAGCCCAGGACCAGGCTACGCCTCTAGTGAAGTGGGCTCTTACTGCTATGGGGCATTGCAGGCCCAAAGAGGAGTATGCTAGAATAATAGCATCTACTATCCATTTGGACAGTCTCTGCTTCGTGACCGGAAGCCCTTTGGCACGGCCACCGAAGCCTACAAAGAGTTGTTCCAAGTGCCTAAACGGAGCGGAACACTCAATGTAAATTCTCAGAGCCCTGACAGGACAGAGAAATTTCAACTCTTGGCCATCCTCTGAGGGTGGAAGCGCCAATATAGTTATAACCTATGCTCTAAATTGAGTGGAGAGCACTTTAGGTTTATACCCATGCCTTGGCTTCAGGACGACCTTGGAGTCGCTGGGCCCGAAATCAAGGCAGGCAGGGCTCACAGATAGCGCCTGCAAGTCTCCTACTCGCTTGACTGATGCTAAAGCTAGCAACAGGGCGGTCTTCAGTGGCAGGGGCCGGAGGCCGGTCGATTGTAGCGGCTCGAAGGAGGGACTCCTGAGAGCCCTCAGGACCTTGGGCAGATCCCATGAAGGGACAGTAAGGGGGCGAGGCGGATTCAGCCTTCTAGACCCTTTCAGAAAGCGAACAACCAAGTTGTTCCTGCCAACCGACTGGTCGGCTATAGGAGTGTGAGAAGCTGCTATAGCTGCTACATAGACATTGAGTGTGGAAGGGGAAAGTCCCTTTTCCAACAACTCTTGGAGGAAGGACAATATCACTGATATGTCGCAGGAGGATGGGTCTTTGCTGAGTGTGGTGCACCAGGCGGAGAAGACCAACCATTTAAGGGCGTAGAGACATCTTGTGGACGGGGCTCTAGCCTGTGAAATAGTGTTCAAGACGCTCCCTGGAAGGTCTGCAGGCTCCCATCGAGAGGCCAAATGTGCAGAGCCCACAGCTCGGCTGGGGGTGCCAGATCATTTTATTCTGAGAGGAGGTCTCGTCTCAGGGGAATGGGCCATGGGGCAGCTGCAACAGCTCCGAGAGCCATAGCTGGTTCTTCCAGAGTGGGGCTACTAGGAGAACTTTGTGTTTGTGTTCCCTGAGCGTACAGGAGGAGGTTGGGCCAGTCGTCGAAAGTTGTCTTTTGAGGTGAAGAGATTGAAAGCAAGTAGAGGTGTGCCCATTCCAAGAGGCGCTCTGCTTGGAAGAAGAGACGCCTCAAAGTGAGCCCGCACTGGCGATTTATGTAGGACACCACTGTCATGCTGTCTGTTCCAGGCAATTGATATGTAACCGACTTTCCTCCTCTGACCAGGGGCCAGTATGCCCTCGCACAGAGCTCCCCAACCTGTGTAGGATGCATCTGCTGAGACAACCTTCCTTCTGCAGATTATATCCAGAGCCACGCCCCGTTTCAGCCACTGAGGGCTTTTCCAAGGGGCCAGAGCTGCCACGCAGGCCTGGTCTACCTTGATACAAAGGCATCCATGACGCCAAGCTTGGGGCAGAACCCTTGGTTTCAGCCAGTACTGCAGTGGCCTCATGTGAAGCAGGCCCAACTGTAGCACCAGAGATGTGGAGGCCATGAGGCCCAGCATCTTCTGAAATGTCGTGCGATTGCGAGAGGCTCCAATTTTGAAGGAAGCCGCGAGCTGTTGTATGGCCAGTGCGTGTTCTGGCACGACTACCGCCCTCATTTGGGGTGAGTCAAAAACTGCTCCCAGGAACAAGATCTGTTGGCTGGTGGACAGTGAGCTCTTGGTAAATTTGACCCTGAGTCCCAGGCATTCTAAGTGGCTGAGGAGGAGGGATCTGTGGGATAGTAGCTTGACCTCCAACTGGGCTAAAACCAACCAGCCGTCGGGGTAATACAGAATGCGAATTCCCATCTTCCTCAGAGGGGAAAGAGCCGCATTCATGCATTTCATGAAAGTGCGAGGAGCCAGGGACAGCCCAAAGGGAAGGAGTGTGTATTGATAAGCCACTCCCTCAAAGGCAAATCTCAAGAATCGTCTGTGATGGGTGGCTATCTGGATGTGAAAGTAGGCATCTTTCAGATCCAGCGAAAAGAACCAGTCCCCTGGGCATATTTGCGAGAGGATCTGTTTCAGTGTAGTCATCCTGAACGGGCGTTTCATGAGGGTGCGGTTCAGGTACCCGAGGTCGAGGATGGGCCGTAGGCTGCCATCTTTTTTGGGGACCAGGAAGTAACAGCTGTAGAAGCCTGACTCGCTCTGAGCTGGGGGAACCGTCTCTATGGCTCCTTTTGCCAGCAAATTCATCACCTCGGCGTGCATGACGTGTGTGTCCTTGCTTCGCACCAGTGTGGGAATCATGCCGCTGAAATGCAGGGGTCTTCGAGCAAACTGAAGTGAGTAACCTCATCTTATTATCTCCAAAACCCAATCTGACACTCCGGGGATGGCCTGCCAGGCCTTGGCCCGCGTGGCAAGGGGTTGGATTGACTCGAGTGGCAAGTCGCCTTTGCCCTCTTTTTGATTTGGTCCAGACTCGTCCATGCAGCAGAGGAGTTTGGCCTGAAAGCCCTGGATGACCACCATTGAATGAAGTGCGAAGGTCAGATGTAGTCAAGCGAAGCGAAGGTCAGATGTAGTTCTGCATGGCTTGGAGGGGTGAGCGACTTTCGCTTTCCAACCGATGGCAGTGGGCGGGCAGAGGTGCACAGCCACAGACTCATTCAAGGGAGGAAGCTTCTCGTAACCTCTTGCTTCAGCGCCATCTACGGAGGTGAGGGCGGATGTAGCCAAAGCACGCAGGTGGGCTGAGTAGGGGGCGCATCACGTTCTGGTGAGCTCGTTGTGGACCTCCAGGAAAAACAGAGAGGCTCGCTGAGGAGGGGCTTGACAGCGCCCTGGCAGGAACCATTCGTCCAGGCGGCTGCGAGTGTGCTCTTCGGGAGAAGACCCCTCCAATCCCATCTCCTCGACCGCTTTCGAGGGGACACAGAATAATTTGGCATCCATCCCAGGCTTGGCGTCGCTGGGTTCAGACGACAGCAAAGGGCAGCGTCATGGACTGAGCCTGACAGCTCCTCTGCATCCGAGGCTGCTAATGACATGCTGTCATCTGGCCGCTCATCGTCACTCCCACCGACCAAGACCAGGTCGCTCGCACTGGCAGAGGGACACTGGTCTAGCTGAGTGAAGAGGACGGGGGAAGCCTCTCTGTGTGGAGAAAGCGAGGCATGCAGGACCTGAGCCGGCGTGAGCTCGCTCGCCTCCAAGCACTCAGATCCTCTGCCCCGCTGTTTTTGTCCTTGCAGGTCCCTGGGAGGAAGAAAACGGGAAAGCGTGAGGGGCCGAGTTGCTCTCTGAAAAGAGAGCTATCTGCCAGCGCAGAGTGACAAGACTCATGTTCTCGTAGTGAGAACAGTTCTTCTCCATGGGGGCGACTTCCATGTGGGATTTCCCCAAGCAGGAAGCGCACTCACTGTGGCCGTCATCAGCAAGTACACACTGCAATAACAGAGTGGCATTTGAAACAATGCCACTGAAAATTTGCTCTTTAGAAATATGCTCTTTTGATATATGCTCGCCGGATGGTGGCAGGGGAAAAGCCATGACCACTGCTGCTGCAATGCTGAATGTGGCGGGAGAAGCGGCGAATCAGTCAAGCAGAGAGAGATCGCTGTCAGCTTGTTCCGCTGCGAGGTGTGTCTAAGGAGAGCAGGCTTCGAGTCTCGTAGATCAGCGAAGAACGTTGTCGTCGCTGAAGGAGAAGAAATCTGAGGATCCTAAGGCAAAATGCCCGCTTATATAGCCAGATGACCCCGCCCATTCTAGTGGGCTCTGGCGGGCTTTGTTGCCGTAGGCTCATGCAGCTCTGCTGCCGAGCCATTGGTTCGTTTTTAATTCACTGCATGAACCAATGGTCATGCAGTTACACTGCATTATTGAAAAAAGGCTTCAGTTATCGGAGAAAAGGACTTTTCCCCATAGCATCTTAGCAACACAGTACAAGTGAAGTATCGATAGGGAACTCAAATATTTTTTTATTTAAATTTAAATACGAATGCGTTACTTTACTAGTTACTTGGAAAAAAAAGTAATCTGATTACATAACTTGTGTTACTTGTAATGCGTTACCCCCAACACTGGTTGTAACATTTCAGATATAATTGTAATTGATTTATGTTTGTGGTTAAAGGGGAATATCAGGATGAGAGTGGAGAGTGTCAGTCATGCGATGTGTCCTGTCATAAATGTAAAGGTTCAACAAGTGTGGACTGTCTCAGCTGCTCCAACACACAGTAAGAAACAATTTCAACAATTGCTTGTTATATTAAGCAGCATTTTTTTAAACATTGATAATAGGAAGAATCATTATTATATCATAATTGAGCACCAATAATAATTTATAATAACTGAGCACCAAATCAGCAAATTAGAATAATTTCTGAAGGATCATGTGATAGTGGAGTAAGGCTGAAAAATTATATTTTGTCATCATAAGAATAAATCACATTTTTTATTAAAATAGTAAACAATTATTTTAAATGGCAATAATGTTTCACAATATTAGTATTTTACTGTGTTTTTGATCAAATAAATGCTGCCTTGGTGAGCATAAGAGACTTCTTTTAAAAACATCAAAAACTCTTAATTATTATAATTATTTAACATTTTTTTCTTAATTATTTAATTGTATTTTATTGTACAGTTATTTGCTAATAATGTGCATTTCCTGTTCTTGTAGTTGGCTTGATGAGGGTCGATGTGTGGTCAGCTGCTCAGATGGGAAGTACCCATCCAGTGGACAGTGTCACCTCTGTGACCACACTTGTGCTCAGTGTGTTGATGCTGGTCCTGCTAACTGTACCAGCTGTGATACAGGTCAGAATTCATTTCTCATTATAGACCAAATGGCTGCTGTCCCAATAACTCAACTAAATTAGCATGCGCAACTGCCACAATCCAGTTAATCTTATTTATAAGAGCTCCATCCAGTGTATAGAATGAAAACTTGGCAAGCACTAAATGTCAGTAAAAATGGCCTTCTTAATACAGTAGTCTGATAGTATAATTATTCGCTGTTTAGTGGTAAGCAAGTAAAATCAAAAAGATGCAAATGGATAATTAAAAAAAAAAGTGTGACTCTCACATCTTACAGCAAATTTTACCTTATAGCTTGTATTTTAATTTACTTTTAGCTTGGAAGATAAAACATCTTTTTTCATTTCCACCATTTCATTCCTGGCTTCAAGCCACCAAAATAAAAAAAATACAAGTAGCAGCATCACAATGGTCCCACCATCTACAGTTTGTGTAACTGTGTGCATGGTATGGTAATTTTGTGTGTAATATGTATTTTGTTTGTGTGTTGTAGATAAGTTTGGGGTGGACCGGTACCTGTTCCGTGGCGATTGTGTGGAAGTGTGTCCTCAGGCTCATTTCCACACAGCACTGAAGGCATGTGAGTCGTGCCCTTCACACTGCAAACTCTGTTCTTCGGCCACACATTGCATCAGGTGTGAGGACTCCTTCTACCTCAACGACGGAATCTGTAATAAACTGGAGTGTGGCGAAGGTCTGACTTTATCTTCCTGTACAGTTCAAGTGTCACTTGTTTTGTTGCTTTTTTGTTTTGTTAGAACACAAAGGAGATATTTAGCACAATGTCCAAGCTGCTCTTTTTTTTGTAAAAGGATATATAAATATATATATATACAGTGGGTATAGAAAAGAATCACCCCCCTTTAAAATAATCACATTTTGTTGCTTTGCAGTCTGAAATGCAGCTGTATTTGAAACTTATAACATTTAAGTGAAAGATATATCACCAACATGTCAGAAAAAAAAAACAAAAAAAAAACAGAATAACTGAGTTGGAAAAAGGATCACCCCCTTGTGTGAGTATTTTGTTGAACCACCTTTTGCTTTAATTACAGCCTCTAGTCTGTTGGGATATGTGTCTACTAACTTTGCACATCTGGACTTTGCAATATTTGCCCACTCTTCTTTGCAGAACTGCTCAAGTTCAGTTCAATTTGATGGTGACCGTTTGCGGACTGCAGTCTTCAAGTCATTCCACAGAGTTTCAGTGGGGTTTAAGTCTGGGCTCTGACTAGGCTATGCAAGGACATTCACCTTCAATCACTGTGTGCTCAGTTTTGCTGTGTGCTTTGGGTCATTGTCATGTTGGATGACTTTCTGGCAGAGGGCAGCAGATTTTCCTCATGAATTTGATGGTATTTTGCCCTATTAATTTTTTCTTCTGTCCTGACAAGTGCTCCAGTCCCTGCTGCAGAGAAACACCTCCATATTACCACCTCCATGCTTTACTGGAGGAATGCTGTTATTTGGATGGTGAGCTGTACTGGATTTCCGACAGACATATCGTTTGGTGTTGAGGCCAGATAATTCAATTTTAATCTCATCTGCCTCAGAATCTTCAAGGTGTGTTTTGGCAAAGCTCAGTTGTGTCTGCATGTGGCCTTTCTTGAGGATTAGCTTTTTTTCTTGCAACCCTCCCATACAAGCCACATTTGTGGAGAATGTGTGATGTTGTCACATGCACACAATGACCACTCTTTGTCATAAATTCCTGCAGCTGCTTCAGAGTTGCTGTAGGCCTCTTGGTAACCTCTCTGACCAGTTTCCTCCTGGCTCTTTCATCCAGTTTGGAGCGACGTCCTGTGTTGTACCAAATACCTTCCACTTCTTAATAACAGACTTCACTGTGCCTCTTGGCATTGATAAAGCCTTTGAAATATTCTTTTTTTTGTATCCATCTCCTGACTTGTGCCTGTCCACAACTTTATCCTGGAGATCTTTTGACAGTGCCTTGCCACCCATAGTTGATTGTTTGCTTCAGTTGCACTACCAAGGACTGAAATGATCTAGGAAGCTCTTTTCATGCTGAGCTGATCAAAATGACCACAGCTGATCACAGTTGAAAGTCAAATGGCTTTTTGTGCCATTGAGAAGGTGATTAGCTACACCTGATTGAGTTTACAAGTCACTTTTAGGAGGGGGTGATCCTTTTTCCAACTCAGTGACTCTGGTTTTTGTTTTTGTTTTTTTCCTGACATGCTATGTCTTTCACTTTTACGTTGTAAGTTGCACTGAGTAAATACAGCTGGATAAAACAAAAACTGTGTCCGTCTTCATTTCAGGCTGCAAAGCAACAAAATGTGATTATTTTGCACTTTCAGGACAAACTTCAGTCAATGCATTTAACTAATTTATGTGTGTGTTTTAGGGGAGGTGGAAGACCCAGAATATGATGACTGCATGTCATGTGAAGAGGGATGTAATAAGTGTGTTCTCTGTAAGTTCAGCATTCCATCTGTTCTGTGCTTTATCAGTTAAAGCAAATAATAGTATTACTATTGCTCATACTTGGGGTTAGTTTTGAAGTGGAGCACATGGCTGATGTTTGGGTTTGTTTGCCATGTGCTCTTCAGACTTTCAAATACATTTCTTTAGTAAATCTAAACAAGTAGAGCATAACTGATATATGTGACAAATTGTTTTGACTTTATATTCCACTGTAAACTGTACTGAGTTGACCACACAGACGTTTCTGCATAATTTAAAGTTCCTTCACTTTGCAGATAATCCCAAACACTGTCTGTCCTGCATTGGTGGATATTACAAGTAAGAAACATTTAAATGATGTAACAGAACTGTCTGCTGAAATGTATGTGTAAAAGACAGAATCAAACTTTCAGAAAGTTACTTTTCAGATGTGTGCCGCTCTGAGATGTGACTGACGTGCTCTTTGTTGCACAGGTTTGAAGAGGGCTGCTATAAGCCCTGTCCTGCTAAGACATACACAGTGGAGGAGACCATGAGCTGTGTATCCTGTGAGCATGACTGTGTCAGCTGTGATGAAGATGAGTGCTACTGGTGTGAAGCTGACCTCTTCCTGGCAGGTTACCCATTTACATTTATATTTATGCATTTGGCAGACACTTTTATACAAATTACTTAACATTGCATTTATGGTATACATTTTATCAGTTTGTGCATTCCCTGGGAAATCCATGGCCTTGGAGTTGCTAGCGGCATTCTCTACTAAAGTGGTTTTCAACCAGGGGGCCAGAGCCCGCTAGGGGGGCCTTGGCAAACTTACAGTGGTGCCCCAATAATAAAAATTAGGTTTCACTTTATTTTGATGGTCCCTTTAACACATTCTGTTGACTATAAGTAACATTGCACCTACATGTCTACTAACTCTCATTAGAGTATTAGTAGAGTATTAGTAGACTGGTAGGGTTAGGGTTAGGTTTAGAATAAGTTGACACGTACTTGCAAAGTTACTTATAGTCAGTAGAATGTCTGTTGGGAGACCATGACAATAAAGAGTTAGCAGATATGAAGTAAACAGTCTACTAATACTCTGATGAGAGTTAGTAGACATATATGTGCAACATTACTTATTGTCAACAGAATGTTCAAAAGGGACCATCAAAATAAAGTATTACCAAAAATTAAAATTTAGTTATATTGTCAAATTAAAATGCTGAAAAGAGACTAACAAATAAAGATGTACCACATTAAACTGACATAATATATTTTTTAGTTTATTGGTTTTTATTACAAAAGAAGTACCAGAGATACATATGAGCTTAAAGGTGGGGTAAGCGATTTTTCAAAAACGTTTTAGAAAACTGTTGGATGTTAAAGGTGGGGTAAGCGATTTAGATGGCGGATAAAAAACAAAAGAGGAAAACGTCTGCGGAACAAAAGAAGGCTTAAGGCAAGAAGTATGGACCCGTGTAAATATCGGATCAGCTTTCCAGCGCTGGAGAGAACTCAAGGAGAGGAAGGCCTGCGATCGGATGCCGAGGTTGCTTTGTTTCTTCTCGATAGGTGAGTAACACCGTGTCTGCGCCGCAACAGCTAAAGTCTGTCTAGTACACTGGAAGCGAAAAAGCAACCATTGAAAATCATTTGAAATTTGTGTCAATACGTCATAAATAGAACGCAGCAGCAGTTTTCTGTCGGGGATTTGTCGTGTCGTGCCGCACCGCATCCAGTGTAGACAGCATCACTGATTATAATGAGTTCCATAGTATTTTGTCGCGCCGCACCACTCGCGTCCGGTGTAGACAACATTGGTTTTGCTTTGTTTCACAGAACTAATCGTTGCCTGGGTTGCTTACGTATGTGTGGGGGGAGACCCTTTTGGTGTAGGAGCATGTTTGTTTTGGTGATTTCAAATGTCAACATTGGCTACCAGAAATCGCTTACCCCACCTTTAAATACCCTTGTGAAAAAGAAGCATACTTTTTAGAAAAAGAGTACTTATTAAAGAAATAGTAAACTTTAAAAGAATACACATAAGACCATACTTTATTGGACACTTAACTGTGTTGTTTACAACTAAATGAAAATGTATAAATGTGTAGTTTAAATGTATTTTAAATGCAATTAGCTGAACTTTAGAGTGCCGTTTTTGACCCACTAAAGCAGTAAATTATTTAAGTAATTTATCTTTAATCTATATTTATTTCTTTAATCTATATTTATTATATGTATTATTTCTTTTATCTATATGTATAATATATCTTTAATATATATTTATTAATCCATAATTACTTCTATTGACTATGAAAAATGGTTAAATGTACTGACAAGCATTTATGGTAAACTAAAATATACTTAATTTTAATTTCAATTGACTACAATGTAATATCAAGTAACACACTACAGTTAAAATCATAATTAAGTTCTCATGCTTTAGTATGTTAATCTACACATCAGCACACTACATTCTTGTAACTATATATGCAGAGACAACCATATGTACAAAACACAGAACATACAACTTTAATTGACAAGGGACTTACTCTATGTGTTTTAAAGAAACTTGAAGTTGAAACTTTTGAAAAACACATTTTTAAAACTAATTTTGCATGATCGTTTGACACAATTGGACAAGATAGATTGTTCATGTGTTTAATATACTGTACCCTGCAGATGGGAAGTGTGTGCGAGAATGCCCTGATGGTTTCTATGGTGATGAAGATTCTCAGGAGTGTGAGGAATGTCACTCAGACTGCAGGACATGCAGTGGGCCAGAGGACAGTGACTGTGACAGCTGCGGTGATGGATTTACACTTGATAATGGAGCATGTGTGCCTGAACAGGATGTCTGCCCTGCCCAGACATTCCTCAGTGGTAAGAGCAACACTATTGAGAGGAAAAATATATTATTTAGAGATTGCTCGTTCATAGCTCTGGAGATGTTAACTTTGTCTCGTGGCATAGTCCAGATAAATTGGTCTTGGAAGAATTTGATTTCATATGACTTTGTATTAAAATCCATCCATCTATCAATCCATTTTTCAAACTGCTTGTTCTATGCAGGGTCACAGTCTCACACAGTCTCAGACATTGAAACTCTATTGCAGAGGTATTCAACCCTGCTCCAAGAGACCCACTGTCCCTGGCAAGTTTATTTCCAACCTGCTTTAACACACCTGCCTGTGATTTTTCAGGAAAAAAGTCATTCTGAAGACCATTATTAGTTAGTTCAGGTGTGTTCGATTAGGTTTGGAGCTAAAATCTGCAGGATATTGGCTCTCCAGGAGGAGGGTTGAAGAGCTTTTTCTCAGGAGAAAATCTGGAGAGCATTTGCAGTCATTTGTATGACTTCATTAATTTTAGTATCCTGCTGAAAACAAAAGAGACCTTTAATTTCAGAGTTTTTAACCACAGTGCTTCACAATTCAATTCCACCATAAGCCTTGGAAAAGCCTATTATTAACTAATGATTAAGCAGAAAGCGTTTAATGTTAGGCAATGTTATAATTAACTTATTAGACATAGAGACTTAACAATAAATATTTTAAAATTGCTCTTAGCAAAGTTCAGCAAAGGATGCTCTTCTAATTAAAAACTTATAGAGCTGTATAGAGTTATTGAAGATTTTGTACAACAAGTAAAATGACTGAATACAAAATGACTACAATAAATCTTGAGCTGTCTGTTTGTAGGTTCACTCTCTGAAGAAAATGTGCAAAAATTGTGCCTTTAGGGGTACAACAGCTTGGCACAAGGGGATTATTCTACCACTAAAACATTTATAGTATTACCTTAAGGGTGCATATTACCACTCTAATATGCACATTTTAGTTGCAGATAAGGTACTTTTAAGGGTCCATTTTTTAGGTTTTTTTTTTCTGTGTTACAAAAATGTTCTTGATTTTACTTATTGATTATTTAGATCATTACAGTCTATTGGTTCATTTGTTTTTCTCAACAGAAAATAATTTATTTTAGGTTCTTTAATGATGTTGCAATTTAGTACATTTAAAATATATTAAATTTAAATGCAATATCAAATAATGTAGCCTAAGTACTTTGCATGCACTTTAGTATCTTAGTCAACACATCAAAACAAGTGTGCATCTTTAAAGGCATGACAAACGATTATTGAAACATAATGATCTAAAATGTACTTTAAAGAAATATTTTTAATTTGAAATTATTACAGTGTATACCCAAAGTGTACTTAAAGGGGTCATCGGATACAAAATTCACTTTTGTTGTTGTTTGAACATAAATGTGTGTTGGAAGTGTGTGTACACAGCCACCCTATAATGATAAAAATCCACCCAGTGGTTTTTTAAAAATCCCTATTTTAAAATTCCCTTTCTCAATTCAGGCTGTTCTGAGATTCCTGTCAGAATGACATAGTTCTGCACAGGCCGCTCCCACGATAGTTGATTGACAAGGCCGTCTTACCTTAGACCTGCCCTGAGTGAGCTGTGAGCTGTCTGCCATTGTGTCGACTCCGGTGCAGGGGAAGACAAGAATGACTCCTAAGCGATTGAGATGTTTTGTTGTTGGATGTAATAATGAACATAGCAGTCGTCATTTACTCCCGACATCTGAGCCGCTGAAGACGCAGAGTATTAAAGTTACTTTCGTTTTTGAAGGGGATGCGCCGATCCCCGATCTGCCTAAATGCGTTTAAGTTCGCGCGAATCATTCGTGATCCAGCTTCATCTACAGAAGTGAGTATAAGGGTTTTTTATGAATCTTTGCAAATCGCCTTTCCTAATAATGTGCTAGTTTACCAGTTTCGCGGCTGAAGTTTAAAGTCTGCTCGTCACCCCACGGAAGAGAGGGGCAGGTTGAGCAGAGCTCGTTAGCATTTAAAAGGAACATGGACTAAAATGACTTGCTGAAAACAGAGCTGATTTTGAAAAGGGTGTTTTTTACACTACCATTGAGAAATTTTAACCAAAGTATGTTATTGACTTTTCATTAAGACCCTAAAGAATCATATCAACTTGTGGAAAATGGACATCCGATGACCCCTTTAAAGCTGCATTACGTTTTTTTTTGTTTTTGTTTTTTGGTTAAAAATGATCCAAAATCAATGATTGAGCAAGTACATAAGCAATCAGTGTTCAAAACGATCTCCTTACTTTAGCCCGATTCACAACAGTAAGCTTATAATAATGTTTTATAATTTGAGTGGTTTGGGTCTGTCATCTTTGCGTCATTACGTCATGTCTGTATACATAAAGAAGGAGTCCCAGCTATCGCGTGTTTGGATGTCTCGTTCCCACTCTCAGGGAACCAAGGTTACAACAGTAACCAGAAACGTTCCCTTTCAAGCGTTCACTCACATTGTGAAGCATTCGCTGTGGGAACAGTATACAATCCCGCCGTGAACGCGTAAAACCACATCAAGCATGGTGTAGAACAACATACAACAACAGTAGCAACAGCTATACGCAGTAACAAACTGTGCTCCAAATTGCATGCATTGCAATAAACATGAGGGATAAGTGAGGTTAGTGACTCACCGAAAGCACTTGAGATGCCAAGGACGGCACATCCAATTTGTAAACCTGGCAAAAGTATTCTGAAAGGAGGGGTGAGCAGAGCTCATTAGCATTTAAAGCAACATGGACTAGAACAGCGTGCTGAAAACAGGGTTTTGACAGGGTAAAAAGGGTGATTTTTACACTACCATTGAGAAATTTAATCAAAGTATGTTATAGACTTTTCATTAAGACCCTAAAGAATCATATCAACTTGTGGAAAATGGACATCCGATGACCCCTTTAAAGCTGCATTACGTTTTTTTTTTGGTTTTGTTTTTTGGTTAAAAATGATCCAAAATCAATGATTGAGCAAGTACATAAGCAATCAGTGTTCAAAACGATCTCCTTACTTTAGCCCAATTCACAACAGTAAGCTTATAATAATGTTTTATAATTTGAGTGGTTCGGGTCTGTCATCTTTGCGTCATTACGTCATGTCTGTATACATAAAGAAGGAGTCCCAGCTATCGCGTGTTTGGATGTCTCGTTCCCACTCTCAGGGAACCAAGGTTACAACAGTAACCAGAAACGTTCCCTTTCAAGCGTTCACTCACATTGTGAAGCATTCTCTGTGGGAACAGTATACAATCCCGCCGTGAACGCGTAAAACCACATCAAGCATGGTGTAGAACAACATACAACAACAGTAGCAACAGCTATACGCAGTAACAAACTGTGCTCCAAATTGCATGCATTGCAATAAACATGAGGGATAAGTGAGGTTAGTGACTCACCGAAAGCACTTGAGATGCCAAGGACGGCACATCCAATTTGTAAACCTGGCAAAAGTATTCTGAAAGGACCAGCCGGCTGCATAGCATATATCCCGAATAGACGTGCCTTTAGACTAGGCCCATGAAGAGGCAATAGCCCTCGTCATATGGGCTCTGATATTGAGAGGACATTCCTGTCCATGGCTCGCTTAAGCCGACACAATAGCGTCTATTATCCAGTGAGAAAGCCTCTGGTTAGATACTGCTCGTCCCTTAGTACAGCCACTGAAGCACATGAAGAGCTAATCAGACTGTCGAAAGATAGCTGAGCGGTAGATATAAATCCTTAAAGCCCTAACAGGGCAAACAATGCTCTGAGCCTCGGCATCACTTGAGGTCGACGGCTCGGAAGACAAAGTGGACAAAGAAATGTCCTGCGCTTTAAAGGGGGTGGAAAGAGATTGAGGCATGTAGCCCAGTCTCAGCCGGAGAGCAACACTGCAGTCCCCAGGCCCAAAGCAAATATAATCGTCATCCATCGAGAGCACATGCAAATCTCCTATGCACTTAACCGAGGCAAGGCAGAGAAGCAGAGCAGTTCTGAGGGAGAGCTCCCTCATAGGGATAGATTCAAAGGACCCGAACGAGGGTAGAGAGAGCTTTCAGAACCAGCGCACCAACGTTGGGTGGGGGGATATAATCTCCTTGCTCCCCTGAGAAATCTGACCACCAGCGTGTGCTTTCCAGTTGATTGCCCATCAACCGTGAGCTGTGTGTGACCTCGATGCGCATACTCCCCTAGGTCTATGCTCTCCACGGGACTTGAGTTTTCAGCCACAGCTGTAGTGGCCGCATGTGCAAAAGAAAGAGGTGGCAAACTGATGAAGATCTGAGAGGGGAAAGCACCGCATTTACTTTGAGAACATGCAAGGGGTTAAAGCCAGCCTGAATGGGAGCACTGAGTACTGGTATTCTGTGCCCTGGAAAGCAATCGGAATATGAATGTATGCATCTTTGAGATCTACAGATGCAAACCAGTCCCCAGTATGGATTTGTGCCTGGATCTGCTTCAGAGTCGTCATCCTGAACGCGTCCTTGTGAAGTGCTCTGTTGATGGGTCTCAGGTTCAGGATCGGATGGAGTCCCCCATCTCTCTTGGGTACCACAAAATAGTGGCTTTAAAACCCGCTCTCCAGTTTGCTCAGAGGGACTCGCTCCATCACTTCTTTTGCAAGAAGGCTGTGAACTCTGTCTCCTGTCTCAAAAATAGGGGCATTTTGAGGGCGTGTCAGTGACGGAACCACGCCATTGAAACGGGGATGGTCTGCGTCTGAACTGGAGAGAATATCCGTGCTCTATTATGTCCAGCACCCAGCGCAAAATGGCTGGAATATCTCTCCACTCATCTAGGAACTGACATAGCATCTCTCCAGTCACTATCGCTGTTTTTTTCAGCAAAGTTCATAGACTGGCACCTTGCCCCAGCATGGCTAAACGTGCTGGCAGGGAAATGGCTTGTGGAAGACAACACTGGCACAGACAGACTCTGCGCTTCTCTGAGGCAGGGCGAGTAGGAAACAGCTAGGTTTGTGAGGACGTTTGTGTTTTTATTGCAGTAAATGAAACAAGAACATTGCATTGGTCACCCGCATGAACAAGGGGAACATAATGCAGGATGCGGCATTTGGGGGCCGGGCCTCCAGCGAGCTCTCTCCTCCTCTTTGCCGGTCTGTTAGGATGAAGGCTTGGCAGCGGGTGGTGGTCTGCTGTCACGACGGGGGCTTCTCCTCGGGGCATCAGGTGACTCATCGTCTTACGGTCCATGTCTTACAGGTCAGCTAGGGTGCCTGTGAAGGACTACCATGAACCCCATGGAATACCTGATGGCTTGAGTGGAGCACTTTGTCATCATCAGCGCGAAGTCCGTCGCCGCTCGCAGGTCTGTCACAGTGTCTGTATCCAAGTTGCCGCTGTCCAGGGACTGCAGAAGCTTAGCCTGAAAGACCTGCAGCACCACCATTGCGTGCAGCGCAGATACAGCTTCACCTGCAGAAGCATATGCCTTGTCATCAAGGTGGGCAGTAAATCTGCACGGCTTAGAAGGCAGGCTGAGGTCTCCGCCAAGCGTAGATGAGGAAGGCCACAGATGCATGGCGACGGTCTCCTCGACGGGGGGCGTGTGCACATAACTGTTTATTGAACTGCCATTATCCTATAAGGTTTCAGTATTTTGGAGATGGGGAGGAGTTCCCACAGCGAATGCTTCACAATTTGAGTGAATGCTTGAAAGGGAACTTTTTTTTCAGTTGGTCAGAACAAAACTGCCAGACATGTTACTTACTTGTTCAGATGACATTTTCGGGTGAAACTTCTTATTTTGGACATACTTCTAAGATGTACTATCTGTAATTCCGAAGTACACTGAATATCAACACTGGTGCGTTGACTAATAGCCCATACATACACCTCAAACATTTGATTCATCCACGCTGAGGAGCCCTGCCGATGCACAACCCACATAAAGAATATAATTCCGCAAATAACTGCATTTGCAGGTTTCAAACAGAGATGGCGACAAAGAGTCATAGTCATGAAAGTGTTATCTCCTTAAGTACACTTAAGTGGCCTTAAGTAAATAATATTTTAATTTTTAAAAAATATACTTTTAATATTTGAAGGAGACTGCAAGTGCACAATCAGTACAACTGAGGATGTTTCGTTTTCACAAGGGAATGGGTTCTGCTATAAAATAATTGTTGGTAATAACTGTTCCTGCTCTCATCTCTCAGATGATGGGGAATGTGAGGCCTGCCACTCTTCATGTGAATCCTGCTGGGGGAGAATGAAAACTCAATGCAATGCCTGTGTCAAAGGTATAATAGTACAACTCAAAGAAGAATATGATATATGAAAAAAAGTTTTGGTTGGTTTTATAAAGGGTTGGATGAATGGATATTTAGACATTATGTATGTGTGTTTTATCCACTCTGTCTTCTAGGTCGATATCTGAATGCAGATCAGATGTGTGTGGTACGATGCCCGACGGGCAGCTTTGGCAGTAAGGAGAGCGGGCACTGTGAGACTTGCCCTCAAGGTTGTGCCCAGTGCCAGGATGAGCAGCTCTGCACACGCTGCCAGTCAGCACGTAAAAACACTCTTTATTTGCAGGCCGGCCAGTGTGTGCTTAAGTGCACAAGGTTAGAGCCATTTACTGATATTTATATATAGGAATGAAAAGCTAATGATATACTGTTTTCCCTTAGGTCCACTTTTTAAGGTTTCTTGCACCAATTTAGTTATAATTTAGTATCGCATGGACATCTAGTCTAAATGTTAAATTCAATTATTTACATTAATTACAGTTTAATTACATTTTTTTATGCAAATTTACACAATATTGCTTATTTGCTTTTTTTGTTGAGTATCATATTTGATACATCAGACTTTTCTGGTTCATATAGTATGATAGGAGAATATGGAACTTTCCAAGGAGAAAATAAACACCTAATTTTTATTCAAAAAAGGCCCAAACTGAGCAAAAATATGCAATTTGGTGTAGTTATTGTTGTTTATATGGCCAAAAGTAAGGACATTCCTGTAGCTTGTAATGTAAATCAATGAAACATCTTACAGAAAATGCTTATAAATATCAACTACTATATATTTCTGAATAATATGACTTAGTAATATGATATTTAAATGCTTAGCTTTATGATCAAAGCTCTGCATTTTTATTTCGGAGGGCAAAACATATAATACAGGGCAATTGTACCACAAGGGGGCATTTTTTAAATGATTTATTTCAAAAAATAAAATAGTTTTTAAGGACTTTTATTTGCTAAAAAGTATAAACTATATCAATCTATCGATCAGATGAAGACATGTAGTACATAGTGTACAACAGCTTTTTCGCGAAAAGTTTTGATAATATAAAGGACTTAGAAATTTGGCTTTTGGCTTTTTGGCTTTTTAGGGTTAAAAATACAATTACACTAACAAAAAATGTCACAGTTCCGGTTTGTATTTTCAAAAATCAATAACATAATGTAAGGAAATTATTGACAAATTCTGGTATTATGTAGTAGTTATATTGCACATGTATATTATGTTTAATTATGTGCATGTATATGTGTATTCAGAGGGTATCCTGTGGGTCAGGTGTGTAAGAGCTGTGCATCTGGTTGTATGTCCTGTGAGAAGAATGCAACACACTGTCTGAGCTGTGAGGAGACGCTACTTCTCCACAAACATGAGTGTGTGGTACAATGTCCATCTGGACACACAGTGAGGAATGGGGAGTGTGTGCAGTGTCCAGAGAGCTGTGTTATCTGCTCTGAGGACGGACTCTGTACAGGTGAGACTGAAATTCATTACAGTTTTGCATGTTTTCATGAACTATTCTTTTATGTTAAGAAAATAATAAGAAACAAAGATGTTTTATTGATGTTGTAACAGTCTTCTACACTCAAAAAAAAAAAATCTGTAAAACAGCTGTCACTGGGGCAGTACCCTTTCAAAAAGTACACATTTGTACCTGATTTACCCATAAATTGTGCATATTAGTACCTTAAAGTTACATTTTATCACCTATTTTAAATAATAATATTGTACCATTTTTTTCTGAGAATGTAGTGGCCTTTCTCAGTAGCATTAATACCATCAACAGTGTTTCATACATTTTAATACAGGTTTCATACATGCTGATAATTCAACTTTCCTCTAGTTACTGTTTCCTCCAAACAGTAACGCATGATGGATCATGTGTGATTTGATAAAATGTATACTGATTTGAATGCATTAATACAATGTATGTTGCTTTGGTCTTTCTCCGTCATTTTCTGATAAACTTGTATATTGAACACAGACACCTGCTCTGGTACAGCTATTACGACTAATCGTTAGCATCAAACAGAGTGAAACAGTTGGAATGTTCAATTTAGTAAACACATTAATGACATCACATGAATAAATAAATAAAATACATGCTGTTACATATAGTGAATTAATTTTGAAACTCTAACTTTGATAATCTTAGCATTTTCAAATTCATTGTTAAATATATTACCCTAGCTATTCCATTTTTCTGTTCTTTTTAACTTCAGAGTGTAAGGAAGACTTTTTCCTGCATGCGGGTCAGTGTATAGTGGTGTGTCCTGATGGGTTTTTTGAGGACACTGATCAAGGCATTTGTGAGCGATGCCACGCCGACTGTGAATTATGTGATGGGCCCGAACCAAACAACTGTGATGCCTGTTCCGACCCTGACCACACACTGCACAACGGAGCATGTTTATCCCCCTGCCCCGCACATACTTACAGGGAAAGCAGGTCTGGAAAGTGCATGGGTGAGACTACATGACGTTCTGTACTGTTACTATTAAAGGTGTAGTCATGTTTTTCCATTGAATTATTCTTTATTGCACCTAAATAAATTAATAGCACTTCCAACAAATATATTTAAATTGATGAACACAAACATAAGATGAAGTTTTATTTTACATAAAGGTAAACAAGGTTACATCAGGCAGTTGAGCTTTGTTATATAGTACATATCACTTTACGCAAAGATGGAAAGAATATACATACTTTACAGAACGCTGAGATAATACATTTTACATTTTGCGATGATATAAACAATAACACAGGTAAGTGTACTGTATGTGTCCCAGTAAGGTTGGATATCCTTATGGTGGTTGTATAATTTGCTATTAATTATTAAAGGGGTCATATGATGCGATTTAAATTTTTCACAGTCATGTACAGTATGTGGAAAATAATGTGTTTTTTTAACCTTAAACCGCATAAACACATTTCATTACACCAGATACACAAAATAATGTTCTTTTTAGCAACATCATATGACCCCTTTAATGTATTAATTAATTTTAGTAATTAATTCAATATTAAATAGATTTATGAAACCTGTGAGGTTTTGTTCAATTTATTTAGTGTAGGGACAGGACTAATTGCATTTTGGTGATTACTGACACAATCACTGACATGGTTAAGTGATGCATATTAATAACAGGGTTAAAAATTTCCTATTACTCACCCCTAAGCAGTTCAGCTGAGGAGTTAATTGAAAGTACAAAAGCATAATACTCATACATACTGTACGTAGTACTTTAGTCCCCTAGTGTGCAACCAAAAGGCTAAGGGGAATAAAGATATGTGGCTGTGACGTAATCGAACTCAGAGATGAGGGAGGAGAGTAAGATCCAAATGCAGTTTATTAAGGTAGACAATAATCCAAACACAAGTAGCAGAAACCAGGAATCAATAATAAATTGATCCAAATCAATGATAAATAATATTTCATTATAATGATATTAAAGTATAATTCGTTTAAAAATAAAATTACTTTTCTATATGCAATACGTCAGTATTAATAACCATAATTGTGTCATCACTAGAGTCTCTTTTTGTTCTGCAGCCTGTGACAGCTCCTGTCTAACCTGTTCTGGTCCTCACGACACATCCTGCACCAGCTGCTCTGAGGCCCTGGCGATAGATGCTCACGGGCGCTGTGCCACACCCACCACATGTCCCTCACACCACTACAGCAACCAAGATGGAGAATGTCACTTGTGTCACAAGTATTGTCACGAGTGCTCTGGCTCACATCAGGACCAGTGCCTCAGCTGCAACCAGAACCACTATCTACTCAGTGAGTTCATGCCATTGAGGCCTGATGCTCTCTTGTTTAGATACTCTCTTCAGTGTAAAGAAAATCAGAGAAATGGAGAAAGTTGTAACAGAAGGGCAATAGTTGCACTAAATTATAATGCCTTAAGAAGAAGAAAAAAAGAAGAAAAAAGTATCACCGTTTCCACAAAAATATTAAGCAGCACATCCGTTTTCTACATTTATAATAATAAGTATTGTTTATTGAGCACCATATGCATATTAGAAGGATTCCTGAAGGATTCCTGAAGGATCGTGTGGCACAATAAATTACATTTTAAATAAGAACAGCTTTTTTGAAGTGTAATAATATTTTACAATATTACTGTTTTTAGTGTATTTTTGATAATAAATGCGATGAGCATAAGAGACTCTGAACATTTCAACAAATCTTGCTTACTCCAAAGTTTTGAAAATAGGGTAATTGTTCATCATTTATCATAACAAAAGCATGGAAAAAAGCATGATATTGCATCTTTTGATATTAAATAATAAAAGTTAATGATCATTTAAAAACAGTAATATAAAACAGCAGCAGCCCACCCGAAAAAATATACATCTGAAGGCACACTTTTGGAGTACATTGACAAGAATTCATTTTAAATTTCATGTGACATTTTTGACTACAATAACAGAAAGACACAAGGCATTGATCACTTTATTTTACAGTATGTGTACTTACATGTACTTACAGTGTACTTGAAAGTACTGGGTAATATAAGGAAACTAAATGGGTTAAGTTTAGGTTTAGGGTTAGTACCTAGTTATTACCCAGTTATTGTAATTATTATAATAATACATAATATGTACATGCGGAACAGGACTGTAAAATAAAGTGCTACCATACTCTGTCATTTATAAATATACATATTACAGTTGAATATTTCCCCAAATATTCAACTTAGGATGTCACCGTTTTATGATGTCTATATAATGTCATTAATATTATGGTAATTGTATGATACTGCCATAACAACTAACATTAACGTTAATTAAATGCAGAATCAGCCATACGTGTACAGTAATTCCACATTCAAAAATGATGATAATTCCTGAGATAATATTTCATAGGTTTTAGTGTAAACAAAGGTTCCACTTCATCCACAGATGGCAGCTGTGTGAATCAGTGTCCAGATGAATTCTTCAAGGGGGAAACACAGCGCTGTGAACCCTGTCATCCTAACTGCCTCACCTGCATGGGGCGGCACAGCCACGAGTGCCTGAGCTGCAGAGTTCACCTCTACAGAGACGCCAAGGAATGTGTGGACACATGCCTCTCTGGGTAACTACAATACTCACTACCTGTAGTAAGGCATTTGGCCAGTGTTGCCTTAGAAACATGCAGAATATCATCTAGGCCAATTAATCAGGCAATATTAGGTCATACTGAACTGACTTCTCAATTTATAATAGATAACAAACTGCAATGTCTGTTTTCAAATATTTTTGACTAAATCTCTTCCAGTCACTACGCTTCAGCTGTCTCTAGGACGTGTGAGCGGTGTGATGAGAGCTGTGGGGAGTGTCTTCAGGCTGGTGCCGAGGGCTGTGTGAGCTGCAGAGAGGGGATGCTGTTTATCAGGAAGCAGGGGCGCTGTGTGTCTTCCTGTCCTGATGTGTACTACCATGATACACACCACAAAACATGTGAAGCCTGCCACCCCAGCTGTAGAACATGCACAGGTACAGTATGGAACAAATTACACGTGACTAAATATTTCAGACAAACTAGTTAGTTCCACTAAACAGTGCAAAAGAAGTGAGCTTATACTGAATATACATTTGTACAAATTTTACTTCAAAGAGCAAGAGTTTGATTAATAAATCAAAATGTTTTTAATGAGTTCGCACTTACATATAATCGGATTGAGCAAATATTAAGCATAATTGGCGTGCTGTCCGAGGGGAGGGCTCCGAGCTCAGAATATAGCCCGAACCCAGAGAACTCCCCATATCCCCAAGCTGGGATAAGAATAGTTAGGAGTGAGGAGTTGGGGTGGCAGAGGGATGCCAGAAAAACTGTTGTGGGACAGAGGTAAGTTGGCTGTATGTATATTTATCATGCTAATTAAGTAGATTATCTGAACATGCTCCACCTGTGCTGAATTAGTTGATTATCTGAATGTGCTCCTCCCGAACTTTGTTAATAAAACATCATTAATATTTTGTCATGTTCTAAAGAAGTACACTTATTTTGATGTCTTGACTTACTAAACTTACTAAAGCACTTGTAAAGTACTTAAATTTAATTTTAGCTGTAGTGTGTTATTCAATATTTTAATCAAGTAAATATATTTTAAATGTTAAACTTTGTCAATACAAATGTGTAATTACAGTATTTAAATACATGACACAATTTTCAATAGAAATAACATTAAATTTCAGTTTACCATAAATTTCTGTCAGTACATTCAGCAGTACATTTTAAACATATTTCAAAGACAATAGAAGTAATTAAGAAAGTTTGTATTGATGACATCAAATGCGTTTAAATCCCTTTGGTTGGAGCAAGATGGCAATTTTCCTTTTCTACATCAAATTCAACAAGATTTTTAACTCCACATTTACAAAATGATGAATAAAGGATGTGCATCGGGTGATTAAAAAATATATATATTTTTTTTTATGAAATTTATGAAGGTGCTATCAATTGAATTGTCATATATTCTGTTGTTATGGCATAATACTACGTTATGTTTTTTTTTTACATGCAGTTTAAGTAGTTTTATTGTAAATGAAAAAATATATAATTTTAACAAATTTACAATTAATACAGGTGCTGGATCCATTGCGTCCGAAATGTTTTGCACCATTGAATGCAATAACATTGCAATAACAATTGCAAATAACATGCAGTTAAGTGTCTGAAAACATTACATTCAGTTTGCACTTAAGTATGTTCTTTTAAAGTATATTATTTCCATGATAAGTACTTTTAAAAGTACTGTATGTTAAAGTATGCTCTTTTTCACAAAGGGGTGATTACAGGTTGACCTGCTCTCACACCAAACTCACAAACTCATTCCATTTTGTGAGTGAAATACTGACATGTCAGGACACTTAAGCAAAAAAGATCAATGTTTTGTAAAAACACATTTTCACATTTTTTTTTCTTCAGGAAGTACAATTTTGAATGGTTTTTGCATATATATACAGCAAAGGGTCTGAATACTTAGGACCATGTGATATTTCAGTTTTTCTTTTTTAATAAATCTGCAAAAATTTCAACAATTCTGTGTTTTTCTGTCAATATGCGGTGCTGTGTGTACATTAATGAGGAAAAAAAATTAACTTAAATGATTTTAGCAAATGGCTGCAATATAACAAAGAGTGAAAAATTGAAGGGGGTCTGAATACTTTCCGTACCCACTGTATATATATATATACATAAATTACGCCTTTAAATTCTATTTTTAACCATTAACCATTCAGTCATTTCAGCCTAAAATTCTGGAATGTCATTTCTATTTACAGGCAAGAGTATTGAGGATTGTGACTCATGTCGAACAGGTTATACGCTCACACAGGGTGCTTGCGAGTCGCCCTGCATCACAGGAGAGTACGCTGAGCCTGAGGTAAACGTGTATTCTAGTGCAGTCTATTCAAACATGTTTACTTCCTAATCTACTTTGACCATTTTTATGAATGTGGTCACATGATATCTGTTGCAATCTCTCTACAGGAACAGGGCTATAACTGTGTGTCATGTGATGAGTCCTGTTTAGAATGCAAAGGTCCTGGGCCTCATAACTGCACCATCTGCCCAGCACAGTTCATTCTGACCACAGAGGGGCGCTGTCTGCCCTGCTGCACCAACACAGAACAGGAAGTTCAGCGGGAGTGCTGTAACTGTACCGAGACCAGAGGTATTTGGACTTAAAAGTGACAGTTCTTCTTCAAAATATTACCTGCACTAACAGGTTGATCAGTGACATTATTGACAACATAGGCTCAAACTCAATGGAAAAGCATGCCTCTACCTAGTGATTCGTAACACTGCTTCGTGAAGCTTCAAAGCCTTTGTGAATAGTTTGTGTGGTTGGGAGCACTTTTTCACTTATATATTGGGGAAGTCGTGGCCTAATGGTTAGAGCGTCGGACTCGTAACCCAAAGGTTGTGGGTTTGAGTCTCCTACCGTCAGGGAA
>NW_015539835.1:270558-284927 GCF_001515605.1 Sinocyclocheilus anshuiensis | reverse complement strand
AGGGAAGTCGTGGCCTAATGGTTAGAGAGTCGGACTCGTAACCCATAGGTTGCGGGTTCGAGTCTCGTACCGGCAGGGATTGTAGGTGGGTGGAGTGAATGTACAGCGCTCTCTTCCACCTTCAATACCACGACTGAGGTGACCTTGAGCAAGGCACCGAACCCCCAACTGCTCCCTGGGCGCCGCAGCAAAAAAATGGTTGCCCACTGCTCCGTGTGTGTGTGTTCACTGCTGTGTGTGTGTGTGCACTTTGGATGGGATAAATGCAGAGCACTAATTCTGAGTATGGGTCACCATACTTGGCCACATGTCACGTCACTTTCACTTTTTCACTTTGTTTTTACCTAATCTTGGATCAATTATATAAATTTGTAGATATTTTTATTGCCACATTTGTTTACTAAAAACAAAGAATAGTAGTTAATAGTCTCTTATTGGCCTTTTTAGCCAAGCCCCCATAAAACAAGCAAAATAAGGCCTTTGCACGAATCTTTGCAATGTTCTGACCTCAGAACACTTTTACCATGGTGCATAATTTGTAAACTAATACATTTAGAAATATGCACCACATAACAAGGTCCATATGAATGGCTTTGCTGACGTAGTAAACTTGCTCAGTAGCTCACCCGGTGCAGCACTGCAGTCCCTTGAGTCATGATAAAAGAGCTCAAAGGTTTGAAGAAGCAAGCTAAAATAGCATGGTTGCTACAGAAAAAATGTTTTTCCCTCACTTTGTTTTTTAACTATCAGTTATGCTTATGGTAGTGTTTAGTGTGGGTAGTATGTTATTTTCAATTGCAAGAACATTAACTTTTTAGCAACACTCACTTGACATTTGCATTTCCGAACTGCCGTGACACATACAGCAACCAAATAATAAAACTTTGCCGGACTGACTTTTATATGTTTAGGATAAAACTGAATGTGCTTTTACTGCCAATCACTGGACATTTGACTTTGAATGTGTTGCAAAACTTGCAAAAAGCATCATAATATTTCGCAAAAAAGTTGCATGTTTTTTTTCCAATGAGCCTGGCTTGGATTTTTATTTGTGGGTGAACTGTTCTTTTTATACTAACATAACAATAGTTGTCCTGTCTTTGTTCTTTGTGTGAGGCATTAAAAAAAAACTTTTATCTCTATTGAAGGTGAGTGTGTCCTTAGCACTAACTTTGCCTTCCATAACCATGAGGAAGAAGAATACACAGGAAACCTGCCACTCTTCATCACTACTGCCATCCTGCTTGTTTTCGCCATAATTGCTGTAATCATCCTCATTAAGCGTTCTCTTTCCAAACGACCCATGCCTGAGCCTGCTGTCCCAGGCGGGTATGAAAAACTGGGCCATGGTGGCGGCAGAGACAGCTTCTACAGAGGCACATCATCATCCACCTCCACCTACGGTGGTCAAGCAAGCTCTAGTTCTGGACGGTTCCATGAGTCACAGCTGGTGGACCTCAGTGATCAGAAGGGGAGACGGGATGATGACGATGAAGAGGATGAAGATGAAGATATTGTGTACATGGGACAGGACGGGACTGTGTATCGCAAATTCAGATACGGGCAGCTGGGTGACGAGCAGGAGGATGAGTTAGAATATGACGATGAGAGCTACAACTACCGATAACATCTTCAGCTGTTTAAATGAAAATGTATTCTGCAGGGTTACTGAAATTTGTCACTTAGAATGAAAAAAAAAAAAAAAAAGAATAAAAAAAAAAAGAATTAAAAAAAAAAAGTCTGGAGAGTTCAGCAAAGTTCTGAACTGAAATGTGACTAATGTATTGTGTATGATGATATAGTGACTATGACAAATTGTAGTTTTAAGATTTTATTCAGTAATTCTCTCAGCTGCTTGTCTTTTTTGATCTCTTTCGTCTTTCAGCTTTTATGAATACTTTTTTGTTTTGTTTCACCTGTGTTTTTTGGACATGTATGCATTGTCAACAGTCCCTGTGCAGTACTTTTACATACATGATAATAGCAGAAGAACAAATGAGCCCAGAGGTACAAATTGAGTAAAAATTTCCCATTTAGGACTTAGGCCATGGTCATTTTTTGTTGTGAAAGTGTGTAAGCTGTAAATTGTAATAAAAGTATATCAATGTTATGTGTTAATTTACAATTTCAGTATCAATTGTTGATATTTCACTGATCCAAATCCAGATTTTACTTTTCCCCCATGTTTGATTATATATATATATATATATATAATTATTATTATTATTATTAAACAATAATTTAGATTGAGGCAAACTCCAGTTAATCATTATTTCATGTGTTTGAGCAGGGAACTTGCACAAAGTCTTAAAGTGTATATATATATATATATATATATATATATAGTATATATATATATACTGTATATACCATTTTTTTTATAATACCAAACCAAACTATTAAACTGGTATTGAACCAAATTTTATTATGCTTTGCATTGTTTACTAATCAAATAATAAAAGAATATCAGAGGAAATACTTATAATTGAATGTGATTAAACACCTTGCCTGTAAGAAAAAAGAAGAAAAAATCCATTGTTTTATCCATATGGAAGACAGTGTCAGGACATACTGTACAGTTTTGGAGTTTTGTCATTTAAAATGAAATTAAATTAGTACATTTATTTATGATATCAAATATATTTAAATATCAATAAAAATAAATGTTTTATTGTGATTTTATAAGTGATTTTAGAAAGAAATGTCATAAGTGTCAGAATATTACATAAAATAGCACCAGTAACACAACTGTTCAGATATAATTTCAATTTATTGATTTACTCTGCAATATGACATACATCTCAATCTCAATATGCTTTGCTGGAGAAGGCCTCTGGATCAAAGTTCATCTATTTATATCAATATAATAGAATTTTATATGAATTCAATATCATTTCAGTCTAAAAGGATCAGATATCAGCAACCAGGGACACATGCAGTGATACAATCACACATAATGTCTCTCATATCTTCACACAGACTTGCACACTTAATTTGAATATTGTGCTTTACAGCAATCTTTTTAAGTCCCTTTATTTTAGTTCCCAAACCTGTTAGCAGGAAGAACTTGGGAGACCTAACAGCATGTAGACACATAAACAGACAATCACAGACACACATACAAACCTATACACATACACACCCTCACACACTGACACAAGAGGAGTTTGAAGACAGAGCAGTCACAATGAACATGAAACCCTCTGAAACAGCATGCTCTTAGGATTTTACAGATATTTGATTGTGGCAACTATTTTTAACTTTATACATGGTAAACACTCAAAAAGACATCAAAGTTCTGAAACACCTTGGACTGATTTTAGTGCTGTGAGCACAAGAACAACTAATGCATCACTATGGCTTATGAGTCTTAAAGGTGAAGTGTGTCGTGCCAGCGCCCCTAGTGGCTCCAAAGAGAATTACCAAAATAACGATTTACATTTCTGAAAAATGTGCAGTGCTTTCCTATCCAAACCTCACAGCCACAATGCCGCAAGGTGGGGGTCAAAAGTAATATAGTGCAACTGTTGGGTTTTAGAATAAAAATCACATTAATTTTCTCCATTGAAGAATTGATTTTAATAACTTTTAATACATTTATAAACCATTAAAGACAGACCTGCTTTGAGCTACAAGGTTGTTGATCAATGCAGTAAATGCTTTTGTTAAAGGGATAGTTCATAGCCACCTATCTCTCAAATAGACCATTGACACTCCTAATTGAGATTGTAGATAGAGTGTCAATGGTCTATTTGAGAGATAGGTGGCGGTAATGCACTTATAAGTCTGCGATCCGCCATAATGTATCGTCACGAGCCGCAGGGTTTAATTTGGTTTTGTTGGTTTTTGTTGAGTTCAAAATCTTTGTTTGTGTTCTACTGAAGAAACAAAGTCACCTACATCTTGGATGCCCAGGGGGTAAGCAGATAAACATCAAATTTTCATTTTTGGGTGAACTATCCCTTTAAAGCCATAATCCTTCATTATTTTGACTTTTGAATTTTTTTAATCATGTTTAACAGTGGAATTCCTGATGAAAATCTACATTACCTATGATTTTGCAAGCAAATGCAAGCCAACCTACTCCCGTGTGTGTGTGTGTGTACTGTACAACTTTTTTGCTTCAAATCAAAATTAACCTTGTTGGTTTGGTTCATGGCTTATACATCTTTAACAACGTTTTTTTTTTTTAATCCCTATAGGAAAAACGAATGGGTGAATTACTTCCGTAACCAAGGCTGCTGAAAAATTAAGTAGGCACTGTTGAACTCTATATTGGTTTATATTAGCAAGCACTGGGTTTCACAGATGTTCTAAACTGCCTGTTGTGGCAATATCCACTACTGTTAAAACGGGATTGGCTGAGCCAGACATGTTTGACTGTTCAAATTATGAAACAACATTTTGAAAGAGCCACAAAAGTCTTTATGTTATATTGTTCAGGAAGTCAACCTGGACTTAAAGTAATAGAGAAAGCATTTTAGCATAACACACTTGACGTTTAAGAACTATAAATGATTTCTCCCTGCTGATTGTGAACTGATACATATAAAGTGAAATGAGGCATTGTTTAAATTTAAACCTGACTCATATTGTTTCTGACAATGGCAATAATTAACTAGTGCTCTATTTTCTGTGTCTCCAAGTCATCAATTTAGCATGAGAGGGTAGGGAGTTAGTATTAGTGCTAACAGGGTGCTATATGCATTGTCTTTGTGTTGAGACTAACCTTGCATGCACTAATATTAATACAGAGCAGCTGAAGTGACAGGATTTTGCCCTTTGTACATGCTCCAATTAGAAAAAATACCTGACTGTGAAAATTATGAGCCTAAAGGGGAAAAGCACATGATATTATTGCTAAAATGCCTCTCATGCATAATTCAAGTAACAAGAGAAACTTTTACAAGACAATAAGAGACACAGAATGATTCAAGCATTGCACTGGTTTAAGCTACTGTTCTGTGAGAAGAATTATTACATTTGAGGTGATTTGTGTTAAAGGGTTAGTTCACCCAAAAATGGAAATTCTGTCATTAATTACTTACTTTCATGTCGTTTCAAACCCGTAAGACCTTCGTTCATCTTTGGAACACAAGTTAAGATATTTTTGATGGAATCTGAGAGCTGTCTGACCCTGCATAGACAGCAATACAACTGAAATGTTCCCAAGTCCAGAAACGTAGCAAGGAGATCGGTAAAATAATCCATGTGACATCAGGGGTTCAACTGTAATTATACGAAGCTACGAGAATACTTTTTGTGCGCAAAAGAAAAAAAAATAAAGCATCACCCTGGTGCCATTTTGGAGAATATCCGCTGGACGTAAACAACGTATGCTGTTCTGTGTCAGCTGAGTCACACGGATCTGTTTCCTACGATGTTTGCGCTTTGATTTGAATGAAAACAGCATATCCGTGTGACGCAGCGGAGGAGACAAATTGTTGAATAAAGTCTGTATTTTTTTTTCTTTTGCGCACAAAAAGTATTCTCGTAGCTTCGTATAATTACGGTTGAACCCCTGATGTCACATGGATTATTTTACCGATCTCCTTGCTACGTTTCTGGACTTGGGAACATTTCAGTTGTGTTGCTGTCTATGCAGGGTCAGACAGCTCTCAGATTCCATCAAAAATATCTTAACTTGTGTTCCGAAGATAAACGAAGGTCTTACGAGTTTGAAACGACACGAGGGTGAGTAATTAATGACAGAATTTTCATTTTTGGGTGAACTAACCCTTTAAAGAACATGTGGTGCTGCACTATTCATCCCAGCACTGTGAGATACCAAAGCATAAAAAATACCCTTTTCTCTTATTTTATGCAATTATTGCACCCACATCTGTGTGCAATCATTACAATTTGAAATACTCAAAACCTTTAAAGACATACTGATCTTTCACCCACAGCCAACGGCTCTTATGAACTGCTCGCATTGGGTTGAGCTCTGAAACAAATGTTTTAAAAAGTTAATTATTATTAACAATTATGTCATTATTTCGTTTTTTTTTTTTTTTTTTAATCTGAAAATTAATTGAATATACTTCAAAGTCTACATGAAACAGGTTTCACAACACATAGTATTTCCAAGTGAAACAGGATATCCTATTTCACTTGGAGAACGACATGAGGGTGAGTAATTAATGACAGAACATTTTTGGGTGAACTATCCCTTTAATATATTTATTAAAAAAAAACAATTTAGGGCCAGACTTTATTTTATTCATTAAGAATTTACTGGATTGTGGAAAAATTGTCATTCCATAGCAGAACGGCGCAAGAACTGACTGAGTTTGCTGTGGATTATAGAGGCTCAAGTTCACCATTGAGAGCATAATTTTTGCATTATTGTAAACAATTATTTTTCATTGTCAACATTGTTTCTTGATGATGTCAGCAGAAACATATTGTTTTTTAATTTTTTAATGGAAATTATTATTTTTTTTTTTTAAATAACATACACTGCTGAATCGTGTAGCATGAGGAACATGTAAAAATGGTTTGTTGTGATTTCATGTTGACTTTAAAAACCAATTATTATGCTGAAATGGCTATTCACTACATGATTAAGAAATCTTACATCGATTCTTGTGGAATCTCACTTCCTTGGAGAAAGCTGTTGATTCTTCATGAAGAAATGAAAAAGATACACAAGTTCATATAGCCAGAGCACTGTATTACAGTATGACATTAAGAAAAAGAGTCAAAGGTCTCAAACATCTTCTACAATACTCACTTAGAGCTCTCTGCCGCTTCCCGTAACTCCTCGTCCAGTCTAGAGAGGCAAAGATGAACTCAGTATTCATTATATTTTAGCTCAAAAACATTCTTTAAATTTAATAAAAAATGTAGAATATGTAAAACAATAAAATTCAATCATTATATTTACTTATACTTCACTTAAATATTTTAGATTATAGTGGTTTAGTAGACAAAAAAGGTTGAGAACTCTTGGTAAAGCATATAAATCATAAACATTGCACTTCACCCCAGCGTTTTAATGTCTGTTCCCACAGAAACGTGTCTTCACAGGTTTTAAATGATTGAGTCACAACTCCAGTACAGATTTTCATAAACGCCTCTTCATCAGTTACAGCCCTCAGCGATCGTTTCATTCTCACAATCCATGTGAGCAGCTGATCAGTGCCTTGATGCTTCCTCCGTTTACTCTTGTATTGCACAGAGCAGTGCCCAAAATAGATTGCCATACATTTATATGTCAAACATGTGGCTCACCTGATGATGCACTCAGGTATGTGGACGTACTCCATTGGGATGAGCTCCTTCAGTTCTGCTAAGCTGTTCACATACTTGATCTTACTGCTGAACTTTGAGCTGGAAAACATTTATGAATCAGTTTTATTTAGTTGGTTTTTGTTTCCAAAACCAATATTGTGTACAGTTACAGTCAAAAGTGTGCACACATCTACTTATATTATTATTATTTTTATTATTATAGAATGAGGTAATAATTTACACTATCATTCAATAATTTTTTTTTTTTAAAGAAGTCACTTTTGCTTACTAAGGCTGCATTTATTTGATCAAATATACAGTAGAAACAGTAATACTGTGAAACAATATAACAATTACTATTACTATTTTCTATAATATATCAAAAATAACTACACACATACATACATACACACACACACACACACACACACACACACATATATAAAGTCTTAAGTGTCAATTTTTCGAAATTGAGATTTATACATCATGAAAAGCTGAATAAATAAGCTTCCCATTGATGTATGGTTTGTTAGGATAGGACAATATATGGCCGAGATACAATTATTTGAAAATCTGGAATCTGAGGGTGCAAAAAAATCTAAATATTGAGAAAATCGCCTTTAAAGTTGTCCAAATGAAGTCCTTAGCAATGCATATTACTAATCAAAAATGAAGTTTTGATATATTTAAGGTAGGAAATTTACAAAATATCTTCATGGAACATGATCATTACTTAATATTCTAATGATTTTTGGCATAAAAGAAAAATCATTTTGACCCATACAATGTATTTTTGGCTATTGCTACAAATATACCCGTGCGACTTAAGACTGGTTTTGTGGTTCAGGGTCACATATATGTGTGTATATATTTTTATTATGTACCTGATAAACGGTTTCGTGATGGCTAGAATTGTCCTAATAAACCATGATGGGTGAACAATGATGAAAGATTTTAAGTTCTTTCTGAGCCTGAAAAAGTGTAAACAACAACATTAGTCTTCATTTTTTAAATATACTGTATATATTGTGTATTGCACAGACAATATATTTAGCAGGTAAATAACATACTGTATACCTCCTATCAATCATCTGATAGCATCTCTTGAGCCAGTTTAGGCCAGGCATCCTCCGATGTGGAGTGGCTCCATTCAGGTACACAATCATGTAGTCCTCTGCTACCATGAGCTCTAGTGTACTGATAACATACCTGAGGAGTAATTCACATTCATTTAGTGATTTATTCTCTATACAGATGATATTATTCTATTTGATGTCAGGATTAACAAGCCTCATGTAATAATTTGACATCAAGTCAACTGACTGCCCCAAAAAATCATGTAATATCTGGCTGAACTCACAAGAACAGGTTCTCCATGATCTCGTGATAGTCCTCTCTGTCACTGTCAGGGAGGAAGCATGCAGCAAACACAATGATAGCATTTGCACCATTGCCATAGTAGCCTGTGGGTGAAGAAAATAACAGTTTTGAAGGTTCCCTGCAAACAGTCGCAGCAGTTTCATCATATTCATTGCTTAACACAATTTAAAGGCAGAATCCTGGTTACTGTTGTGAAAACGAAGTGCACTTAACTTAAATGTGCACTTTTGGTGTCCTTTAAATCTTAATGGTATATTTTTTTTAAACTGTACATGTAGTTAAGATAATATTAATGAAATAAAAGTACTTAAAGAGTACTTTAATGTTCTTAAAGAGAGTACACTTTCATGACTCTGTTTCTTAACACTTATTTTGATGTGTCTACTATATCAGCACACAAGTTGAGTACTTGATTATGACTGTAAGTGTGTCATGTTTAAAGTTAATATATTTAAATGTACTAAATTGCAACTTCATCATTACAAATGTGTAATTACAAATAGTTTTAAATACACGACATACATGTTTTAATAGATATTCATTTACAAAATGCTTTTATCTAAAGCGACTCACAAATGAGGAATACAAGCAATTTATCAAGCGGACAATAACACAAGAAGTGTTAGCAATACAAAGTTTCATATAAAGATGTGCTTAAGTCCTACTTAAGAAGGTCAAAAAATCACTCTTAAGGTCAACTAATTGCATTTCACATATATTGAAACTATAATACATTTTCATTTCATTATAAATAACATCCAATTAAGTGAATGAAAACATTACATTCAGTTCGCACTTAAGTGTATTCTTTCATATGGTATATTGTTATTGTAAGTATGTTGTTTTTTCATAATAAGTACTCTTTTTTTCTTTTTTTAAAGTATGCTGAAGTGCTAAAACCACATACAATAATGCACTTACAATGAAAACATATCGGGCAAGTGTACAGGACCACAAATAGATGCAAATGCTGAAGGTATAACCACTTAACCATAACCTTTAAACATTACTTTTAAACTTTTAAACAACACTGATTTACTGATTTTTTCTGTGCTATTAATCCTCAAATTGATGATTTAGGCCATGGGGTGTCCAGTCCTGCTCTTAGAGGGCCACTGACTGTCCTGCAAAGTTTAGCTTCAACCCCAATTAAACACACGTGAACAGCTAATCAAGGTCTTACTAGGCATACTAGAAACCTCCAAGCAGGTGTGCTGAGGCAAGTTGAAGCTAAACTCTGCAGGACAGTGGCCCGAGTTTGGACACCACTGATTTAAGCATCACCGCTCAAATATCAAACAGTTTATACATGCAAGTCCTTCAACAAAAATAAAAGCTTCACATATTTACTTTTAAATACTCCATTGTTGTTGCCCATAGACTTACATTGTAAGGACATACAGTACACACATTTGTCATTTGTCTTTGCACACTAAGAAAAGAATCTCTATGCTAATCACTAGTCTCTTTAGTTTATTTAACCCAAAATATTATTTTACATTGTCTTTGAAATATTACTTTACCTCCGTGGGATATGACTTTTTGGTAAGGTTCAATACTCTTCATGTTGATGCGGTGCTCTTGCTCTCCAATGATGACGGTTCTCCAAAGTTTGGAATCCTGCCGCTCCTCCTGAGCACTGTATGTGGGAATGGGCTCAACTGCTTCTTTTGCAGAATCTCTCTGGGATGCTTGAGGTTCTGAACAATATTGTGTGTCAAGATATTGGTAATCTCTTTTTAATATTAAACAATTATTTACAAGTTTTTATGTCCTACCTTCCCAGTCAATCTCATGGTCAGTATAGTCCGCTTCATCAGGGGTGTCCAGATCATCCACATTGATATCGAGGTCATCTGGTGTGTCGAACAGGTCATCCTCACTTTGGTCCAATGATAGACTTATAGGAGGAGCCGACAGCTTCTTCCTCTGAGATGCCACGCCCCCTTGGCCCTGCAGGGGCAGGGAAGTGGGTGGAGCTAGTGGAAATCAACAGACGATCAATAAACATTTATCAAATGATCCATCTGTTCATCATATTATTTCAGACTGGTTCATTTGAATATTGCTCCTATAGACTGCCAAGGATTCAGGAATGTGTCCTGCTTGAGTAAATCATTAAGCCTAACAAGACTGTGTAGAAGAAGAGAATGATATTTTAGACCTCTGATTCTGAATTTGCAGCAGTGTTTGTAAAGGGCATCAGTCTTCTTTTGATATCCTGAGGCATATTCTAGAAGTGTCAGTGTTTGTCAGTCTCACCTGGTCTACCCTCTGCCCCCTCAAAACTCATCTTGCGTTCATGAGTCTGGTCCATTCCCACATTGCCAGAAGGGGAACTATGAGATACACACGCATAACCACTAGATGTTATTATCACTGCACTCAAATCTTTCTGTCAGACATAACAGGGAACATAATAATAATAATAATAAATTATATCACATAGACATAGACTTCTAGTCAAATGTGTGCTTTACAAAAAAATAAAAATTCAAAATAAATCAGTAACCATTTAGTATAATAATAAATTATGGAGCACTTTCACATATACTTCCAGTTAAATGTGCTTCACAATACATTTTTTAGAAAAAACAGTAGCAACAGCAATAATAATAATAATAGTAATAATAAGTACTTTCAAATTAAATGTGCTTTACAAACAATACATTTAAAAAAAATAACAACAACAGCAATAAAAATAATAATAATAAATAATTATGGAGTACTTTCAAATTAAATGTGTTTTACAAACAATAAACATTTTTAAAATAACAACAACAGCAATAATAATAATATATTTGGAGTACTTTCACCTATATACTTCCAGTCAAATGTCCTTTACAAAAACAAAACAAAAAATGAATCAGCAATAATAATAATAAACTATCCAGCTGTACTTTACAGGTTTTACAGATTTAACACACGCTTGCTAAAAGTTGTGCTACAACACAGGGACTCACAGACAACAAGCTGTTTTAAATGAGTTTCAAGTAGTAGATGCGCTTAATACCGTGAATCCGGAAATTTTGCAGTTCTTCAGTATGTTGTAATATCAGTCTTGCATTGCTGCCTCTGCAATATGCAACAAACTGACTGAACAGAAAATGTAGTCTGCATAATCTTATTTGCGCTAACAATCTATCTATACCATTCCTTTACCATCCCTGTTTGAAATTTAGAAGCAGTGTGAAATCATGTGTGAATTTACATATACACAGAGCCACGAGAGAAGGGAAGCCTGTCTCGCAGGAGTGTCTACAATAAGCTGCCAGATGGTTGCTAGTTCTCAAACAGAGAATGTGTGTTGAGAGAGAGGAAGAGAGTGGGTGAGGGTGAAAGTGGATAGGTCTGTTGTTCTCTTCCTCCATCAAGACGTTGGATTAATCCATCCATCCATCCATCCATCCTCCACAGCAGGAAACAGGAAAAGTGGGCGGGCATTATGTCATCATCATCATCAACCCCTTCTTTTCTGCTCTCTCTCCCCTCTTCTTTGTGAATCACTCTTCCGCCTCAGTGTCCACACACATTCGCATTTACAAACATGCAATCGCACACACATAGGCAAATAAATGAGCTGTACATGCAGAGCCATGAATTTGAATAATGACCAAAGTAGGTCAGCTGCATGTGCATAAAGGCTGAAACCTTATTAAACGTGCTTGCTTGTATTCAACATGACAAACACTCATTTATGATTCATATGCAAACAAAAGCAGCTGCCCATGTCTTGCATCATAAAGGATGCTGATGCTAAACCTCTTCCGCTACCAAATACTAAGATGCATCACAAACAACAATCCCTCCCTTTTCCCGTCCCATCTCAATGCTCAGGGTTTCAGATAAAAACATGCTTCCTTCATCCCCTGAAAAAATTACCCTTAGTGCACTCACCACCACGGCTGAGGCACAGTTCTTTCTCCTGCCCTGGGTTTCAGATCATGGATGTGTGCCTGTATGTATCTCTCAGCGTCAGGGATGCTCGGCTCACCCACTGCCAAGAGCCTTCACCATTTTGTGGTCATGTGACTCTGTTAAGCTCCAAATAAGGGCGTGAGGCTGTTCTCTCCGCCCAGAGCTTGAGATACAAACTTGTGAGACTCAGCAGCAGCACTGCTGTGAGGATAGAAGCTGATGGGTCTGACTGCACAGGTGAACTGTGAGTGAGTCTGACTGTGCAGATGAGTAAAGAGACATGAATGAGTCTGTCTGTGAGAGCCAGAGATTTTCCCAGAGCCCATTCATGCTCATTAAATAAGCTGAAGCCTTTGAAACTGAATATCCCTTTTGAAAAATAAGGACTCTTTAGCATACTTTTAAAAAGAGGACTTATTATCGAAATAATATAGCCTACTTTAAAAGAGTGTACTTAGGTGCATACTACATGTAATGTTTTTGGACACTTAATTGCATGTAAATTGCCGTTACGTTAAATTTATATTAAATGCAAATAGCTGTTAAATGTAAAAATGTTAAAGTGTACCGCTGAATGTATACTGACAAGCATTTATGGTAAAGTAAAATATATTTTAATGTAATTTCTGTTGAAACATGCATGTTGTATTGTATTTAATTGCAGTAGTTTCACAATTTGAGTTGAATTACTGAAATAAATTAACTTATCCACGACATTCTAATTTATTGAGATGCACCTGTATTAATTTTAAATGTAATATTGAACACACACTACAGTTAAAATAAACACTTTACATATGCTCAACACTTACAAATTTGTGTTCTTTAAAGCACGGAAAGAGATTATTAAAGCATAAGTACAGATACAGTAAGTGTCTTTTTATTCCCTTAATATGATATTATCTGCAAGTACAGTTTTTAAAATACTTTTCAGGTTTGAAGTCCATTACAAGTGCACATTCAATACGATTAGGCACACTTCTTTTTCACAAAGGGTAGCTGACAAATATTGTCTTTTTTTTGTTTGTGTGTGTGTGTCATGATCTTGCCCGTGGTCCCCTGTCTTGTGTTTGGACTTTCGAGTTGCTTCCTGTCTAGAGTGCCATTTGTAGTCAACTTGTATTCCTATTGTTTCATTGGTTGTCTTGATTCCTTTCCAAGGTGTGTCTTGTTATCCTGTTTGCATCTCTGTGTATAAATAGCCCAGTGTTTCATGAAGTCTTTGTCAGTTGTTTAATGTCTGTGATGGTTGCTCCCTGCCCTTGTCGAAGTTCCTTGTTTTACCCATGTTGGGTTACTTGTTGGTTCCTTCATTTTTATTAAATTCCTGCACGTAGATCCTCACCTCTGTTTGCCTCATCTCGTCTCTGCAATGTTACAGTGTGTGTCTCATAAACCCTGCCATGTCAGTTTCATATTTCACCCCAAAGTTTAAAAAGAAATGTATAAATAAATTGAAGCATAAGGATCACTAAGATGCATTATTACATTATTTTCGTGACAATTTTCAAATTTTCATTGCATCCATTGATCCATTATGTCTAGACAGACTAAATCAAACAGTAATTAGAATGACGTAGTATGTTAAGGTTAATAAGAAATATAAGGGAAAGTGTGTATTATGGTGCTTTCCTTTCCATGTTTTCCACTATTGTTAAAGGGGTCATATGATGTTGCTAAAAAGAACATTGTGTTTAGGCGGTTTAAGGTTCAACAAACACATTATTTTTCACATACTGTACATTATTGTTTCTCCTCTATGCCCGCCTTTCTGAAACGCATCGATTTTTACAAAGCTCATCATTCTGAAAAGCGAGGTGTGCTCTGATTGGCCA
>NW_015539835.1:259080-270506 GCF_001515605.1 Sinocyclocheilus anshuiensis | reverse complement strand
ATCTGAATAGTCGGGTTGAACTGTTCTGGAACAGTGTTGTAAATACAACTTAACCACTGATTTCTAGTCATGTCCTCTTTTGGAAGGCCAAACAAAGTAGTTTCGCTTTCGCAGCGAAACACACAGCACCTTCACAACATGGTGGCGGCGGTGGCAGCAACAATAAAGTTACGCCTTCTTTCTTTTTTGCATGAACTTTTGGGCGATGTAATTCAAATCTTCCCACACAGTGACGTAGACATGTGGGGGCGTGTTTAAACGAGGCGTTTTAGGAGGGTGTGGACCAGTCTTAATTTTAATAAAGAATATCTTTTTGGGTTTGAGACTTTAGTCTTTGCAACTTTAGGGATCTTACCTATTCACGAACAGCTTGTAACACTCCAAAGAGAAAGGAAAACTTGAAATCGCACCATATGACCCCTTTAACTTTTTCACAGTTCTACAGTATACTACAGTGTAACTAATCATTTTTACAAATATTCCATGTAGTCTCTAAACTAAAACGAGGTCATAACCATTCTGTAAATGCACATACTCAAATCATATACAGTATTGTGGTCACTATGCCTTATACTGTAAACAGCCATGTGCTCTCAGGTGATCATTCGCTTGATCACCCATAAAGATTCACTATGTTGAATCTGCTCTGTCAATGTGTCCATAAACGAGATTACACCTGAAACCACAAGGTAAAATTGACAAGCTCTGTTGTTTCCTGCTCTATTATGATTTGTCATGTTCTATGATTTAAGATCTCCACAGTGTTGAGAAAACTGTGTTGTGTGTTCGGCTACTCACCAGCTTTCTGTTGCGAGTCTCTTGTAAGTGTTAAAGGAAGCAATGGGAGGTGCTCTATGACCTCTTACTCAAAAAGTGTTTGGTCCAATGTTCATCGCTACGGCAACTGTGCCACACCTGACATAACTAAGTGTAAAGTTATAAATCACTGCTGGAGTTATAGAATCGCTCTTTAGCTATGTTGAACAATCTCAGCACTCAAAAGCAAACACATATACACATTTAAATGCTTTTTCTTTTTTGTGGATTCACAGATAAAATCATACAGTCATAATTGTATACAAATATTTTAGGACTTAATACAGAAAAAAAAACAATAACATTGTGCACATGAACAGACTGCTGTTAGAAAAGGAATGGAATCTTGCTGGTGTCCGCACTGGGTTTTTATCTTGCTTACTATTTCCCACATTATTTATTTAGTCGATTTTTGTTATACTAACAATGTATAAATAATACAAGAAAATCTGTTAACACCAGCTGAGTTTGCTTTGATGTCACTTAGGAGATCAGAGCATTAGTCAAAGAAAAAAAACACTGATAAGCTATACTGTAAGATTTTCACAAAATCTTTAAGGATATAAAAGTAGCATGGAAGAAAATCAGAACTTTTATCTTATGATGTTTGTGATGTATTCATGCAATAAATTTTAGATGGAAATTTTTGATTGAAATTTCAATCAATTTTCTTTTTTTTCCCCGGTCAATTTTCAGACAAATTTTAGTTTTTAAAAATTATTTTCAAAAAATATGATGCCATGTTTTGGCACATACAGTATATGTTTTATTTTTTGCTCACTAACATACTGTATTGCATCTGTTGCAAAAATAAATAACAGTTTAATGACATACTAAAGTGTCACACATCAGTTTAGCTTCTACCTAAAGACTCACACTAGAAGTCGTTACCGTACATTCAGTAAATATTTACAAACACGTGTTATTTAGAGAGTAGAGACTTGAAACTATCTGTACTGAAGTATCATTCTTGTATCCATGCCAGTGTTGGGAAACTATTTGAATAGCAAAGACAGTGGCTACAATTGATTTGCATTTGCATCAAATCTTGTGTAGAAATAGAATATAATATGGCAGATATTCACTAAGATGGCCACATGAAAATATAGCCTATACCGTTTACCTGATACGACAGATTTTAAGATTTGTCTTTGGAGTAGATTTAGCTTACTGGGAAGTTCATGGATAGGTTATGGATGGGAAGTTGGCAGGGTCAGAAATGTCATATAATAATAATTATTGAATTGGTTTTTGTGTTGTCATAGAACATTTTTCAAATCTGGGCCTATAAAGCATAATATGGATTTTGATTGATGGTTGGAAAAATGCCCTCATGAAGGAACAATTTAAATAAATGTCACAGAAAATCTGTTCCATATTGTCCCTAACAACAAATTTAAATGGACAACTCACCCAAAAATGAAAATTCTGTTATCATGTACTCACCTTCATATTTTTTTCCCAACCTGTGTGACTTTCTCTCTTCTGCAAAACACAAAATTAGATATTTCTTTTTTTGGGTGGTCTATCCCTTTAATTTCCAGGCAACGCAAGTAGGCTACATGCTAAATTCACAGAATGCACTTTGCCATAATCCCAGTACTCACAGACAGATCACATTCATATTTTCACTGAATCAGAGGTGAAAAACATTCAATATAACCATATATAAAAGCCCTTTTGTCATTTAACTCAATAAGTTAAAGTCGGACAGGTTGTTCCGCAGAATGGTGTCTTTCACTGCTTCAAAAACGAAGCGGATATTTTCAGTGTCGGTTGCACAGGTGAAATGTGCATAGATGCTTTTATGTGTGTCCGTGTTCTGCTCCTCATAAATACTCAAGATGAACTTCATTGCGGCATCTGCATTATTTTTAGGGCCTGTGGAATGAGCAGATAACATTAGATGGCATCATTTCAGTGGAGTTTAGTGGCAAGCAAAAAACAGTGTTGGGAAGGAACTAACAGCATTTTCAGTTCTTCTGTATTTTGTTGATGCATGAAACTTTTGGTCCAGTGGACTTTCAATGGATGGACAAAAATGATGAAAGAATATTAAAAATATCTTCATTTGTGATGAAATGCCTCATGGGTGAAGAAATGATGACAGAATGTTCATTTTGGGGTGAACTAAGTAAGTCTGTGCACACTAAGATCAATAAAATGATGCAGACAGTGGTTCAGACGGACAACATTTTTTTTTAGCTTCCCCAACACTGCTCTGTAGTATGTCTACTGCAATAAATTACATATATTAATATATTTGACAGCACAAAATACAACTTGTCAGAGAATGTTTCTTTTTCATACAATGGACCCTTTTCACATGACTGTGATGATGTGTTTTATCGGCCATCAGCATTGCAAAATTTTTTATATTTTAATTTTTTTTTTAATTGCATGTACATTTATAACACTTTACTTTGTATTATATTATCTTTGCATCAAATTACAAAAAAAAGTTATTGCTGCTGTGAGGGTGTTTTAATACAACGTCTATGGGAGTGATGGTAAATTTGACATTGTTTTCTCTTCTGACTGCACAAAAATAATTATTTGAGATAGTCTCCCATTCACTAGTCTAGAAGTTTACCCAACTATGACGACTTCCACTGCTGGGAAACCCGGAAATGTGAAAAAGATCCATAGCACTGTCTCACTGTACTGGCAGTTTTTTTTTTTTTTCACTTCACTAAAATTTTATATGTTTTTATACCTAAAACAAGTGATGAATCTGCCAGTTTTGGTAAGACAAATTATCTATGAAAACAAGCCTTATGCTGTGTTGCTTCTCATGTAAATGTATGTTGTTTCAATAAAAAAATATAACAAAAATGCTTGTTAAGAAAAGGATTTTAGCTGTGTTTTTGGCACTCCAACCTGTATATTGTGGAAAATAGTCTACAAGATGTGACTTTGAGATCTTCTCCTTCAGGATATCTGTTTTATTGAGGAAGAGGATGATAGAGGACTCCTGGAACCAGGAGTAGGAGATGATTGTCTTAAAAAGGGCCTTACTCTCCTCCATGCGGTTCTGGGAAGGTATAATATCACATCAACAGAATGAACATCTGTGAATCACCTATGTTATAATGATGCTAAATCTTAGGCCCGGTTTCACAGACAGGGCTTAGACCAGGGGTGCCCAAACTCGGTCCTGGAGGGCCGGTGTCCTGAAGAGTTTAGCTCCAACCCCAATTAAACACACCTGAACCAGCTAATCAAGCTCTTACTAGGCATACTAGAAACTTGAAGGCAGGTGTGTTGAGGCAAGTTGGAGCTAAACTCTGCAGGACCGAGTTTGGGCACCCCTGGCTTAGACTAAACCGGGATTAGGCCATAGTTCAATTAGGACATTTAAGTATATTTTATGAATGTACTTAGAAAAAAAACATTACATTTTGTGCATTTTGAGATAAAACAAAGGCACTGATATATTTTAAGATCAGTCAGTGCAAGTTTCTTTCAGTTGAAACAACTCAGACTTACATTTTAGTCTAGATTAGGCTTAAGCCTTGTCTGTGAAACCGGGGGATAATAACCCAGAAAAGCTACTAAGACAATTCAAGGAAGTGACTAACCTCATTGGCACACTCATATAAGACCTGGTCGTACTCGCTCAGAGCCACCAGGAAGATGATGGAAGTAACGTTTTCAAAACAATGGATCCACTTCCGTCTCTCTGACTTTTGGCCTCCAACATCCACCATTCTACAAAAACAAGTGGTTTGAATTACAAAATGGGTAACAGTCAGTCGTCCATCTTCACACCACCACAATTAACAGTTACCTGAATATGACTGTCTGGAGGTCAAAGATGTACTCAATTACGCCTGTGGTTGGAATTCGGACTCGCAGAATATCCTGAATCGTCGGCAAGTAAAAGGCTACAGATATTCTGTCAATGTCATCGAGGTAACTGGTAAACAGAAACGAAACAGACTTTGAGAAACCGGGAAAACTCCTTTTCAATTATTTGTCCAAAACCCTGAATGGCCACCAAAACTCGACACAAAATAAAGGAATGTTTCGATTTCATATGATAAAGCAAGACATATTTTTTAAAATTAAAATATCATGTCATATGTAGGGTTGCAAAAAGGTGGAAAATTTCCAGTAAGCTTCGGAAACATTCCAGAAATGTTGGGAAAAAAAAATTTATATTCCAGGGATTTTTGGAAAGTTTCCGGAAATTTACCGGAAATTTTCCACCCCTTTGCAACCCTAGCCATATGTCATAATAATTTCTATTTATCTATCCACAGATAGACTAGTCAAATAGAAAGTTGACTAGTAAAATAGTAAAATGATTGATTGTGTACCAAGATGACTTGTGTTGCATACATTTTATCATTTCATTAATTCCCTGAATCAAACCAATGACCTTGGCTTTGCACTACAGTCTGTGCTACAGGTACCATGGTATGCAATGATTACCATATTAAGATACCATGGTATTAACATGGCATTCCAAAGAATACAACAAACACTAAGTCTAATGGGGAAAAAACACATTATTGCAGTATTATGGTGCCATATCTAAAATGTACAAGTGTACTGGTACTAATAGTACTAAAAAATAGTACAATAGTACTTTTTGTCAGTGTGAGAACTGAACTATTCACTGCACTCACTATTTGGTAGAGTCTGATAACTGGAACTCTCTCCTGCGTTCAAAGCATTTCTGCAGGCCTTGGTCTTTCCACACACTCTTTATGGCTTCAGCATGTTTAGGCTCCAGTGACTGTACTGTTTCTGGGATCACACTGTTAAGCATTGCAGCATATGTCTACAACACACACGGATAAGATTTTAGTTTTGATGGGAGAGCTAATACATGTTTATTTACTGAAGATATTTAACATGTCTAGTAAAACATATGCTTTGTCTTGGAATTCCTGGTGCATACTTTGTTTTTTTCATCAGCAAAAGGGATATTCAGGTGCTCCATGGCTTGAAGCAGGTTGTGAATGGAAACAAAGATATTCTGGAACACCAGCTTGGCATAGGCCATCCTGTCCTCTTCTGTGTAGCCCCTGCCATGTATGATTCTCATCTGCTTGATGAACGTGCTCTTCCCGCTCTCCCCCGTGCCTGTCGAAGGACATGGAAAGATTTTGCTGTAAGACATCATGCATTAGATGGTTACTGTGTAGCTACAGTACATGAATAGTTTTGAGACCATTAGTATTGAGACCAAAAATTAACCAAAGCTTTGTCTCATCACAATCCAGTTTGTATTGAAAAGAATAGCCTGGAGTCACTAAGTGACTCTTTTTGTTGTTGTTTTTTGCATTTCGTATGTGTTGCAAACAGCTTTATGGTGAGTAAATGATGACAGATTTTTCTTTTTTCTTTTTAATAAATATTCACTTTAATGCCAGCGGTAAAGCTTCAAAGACCACTGCAGTATTTTTTTTTTTTTCCATCTCAGTTCTGAACTTGGTATGATGAGAACTGATTACATTGATCTGACATTTTTTCATACAGCCTTCGTTACAACATTCCTGTTCTGGTGGAATTTAAAGGTGCTGTATATGTTTTTTGAAGCTATTGAACTGAACTGAATCAACATTGAACTAACTTGAGCTGAAAAATGACACTAGAGCTAAATTTGAATTTGTCTCATATTTCCTGAAGTTCGCATCACTGATTCTGATCTGATTCTAATAGTCATCTCTCTGTCACCGTTGTTGTAACTCATGTGCGCTTCTACATATTCAAATTTGGTGTGGCGTGAAAAACAGCTTGGTCATTCCTCAAAACATCTCCCTTTTTTGTTACACCAAACAAAGGAAGTCCTATGAGTCTGTAACAACATAAGGATGAATACGACAGAATCCCTTAATAGCGTTAGTGTTATTTTGCAGATATTCACAGTAACCTTCAGCAACAGAAATTCTCTCTTACAAAAATATGAAGGGAAATGATCTATTCACTCATGCTCATTTTTAGAAACACACAGAGACCAGACAAAGACTCCTAGTATGGATTTTCAAATTTGCATGTTTGCCTTAGGATATGAATATTGTGATTGTGTGAACAAAATGATCTGCCAGTAAGGTGTGAATGGTTTGAATATGATTTGCATTAATATGAAACCATAGTTAAACAACTATACTTAGACACTATCGTTCAACAAAATAGTGGCGGAGCTAGAGTTTTATACATGGCGTGGCCAAGGCTAATTCAGGGAGTCCATAGACCATAACAGAGAATCAGTGTATAACTCTAACCCGGCATAAAAAAGCATGAATAAATCCTATGATTGCTGATTACTTCACATTACAACACATTAGCTATACATTCCTACCGTAACTTCAAATGTTAGTCTATTGGAACTTATTTCTATCATCTGATTAACCAACGGTTGGAGCAAAAGATCTAACATTAACTTATACAGTGAATTCATTTTGTAAATGTTGTTCAGGAAACCTATAACATTTCCTCGGATGTTCATTCATATTTATTTCATTATAGGCTGGGAGACCAGCCTAACCTGTTAAGATCAACTTACTTAAACCAGCTAAGAGCAGCAACCCAGTTTAGACTGGTTTAATTTTTTTTTTCAGCAAGGCAAAATGGGCCACAATTATAATTTTAAGAAGAACTTTTATCACATTTGAAACCGCCAGAGGCAGATAATAGCATTATAGGATTATAGCGTTCCATACGGTTATTCATGAATGTAATTCATAATTACTATTTGCAAAGAAGTATGTGCATTTCTCAAAACAATTTGTACAAACAGCACCACACTATGGATCACCTGCAAAAGCCTGTAACTTACTCAAAATCGTTAGTTCATCTCTCAAAAGTAAGTATTTATGTCAATGCTTAGTCTATTGGAACTTATTTCTATCATCTGATTAACCAACGGTTGGAGCAAAAGATCTAACATTAACTTATACAGTGAATTCATTTTGTAAATGTTGTTCAGGAAACCTATAACATTTCCTCGGATGTTCATTCATATTTATTTCATGCTAATTAGAATGCACTCCTGCTTCGCTTGAACTGAGGCAAAGGGGCAGCGCACGTGAACCATCATGCCACTAAAGAGCTCCAAAACCATACAGAACACCAAACGCAGTCTGTTGACTTTGATAACACATAACCAAGTATGATGCCACACGCCCACACGCAAAACCCATTCAGACATTGCAGTGCTGGATGTGAATGATTCATGATTGTATCTATTACGTGCCAGACAGGTCTGACAGTTTTGCTAAAAGGGTAGAGATTGTTAACATGGTTAAAACAAGGAAACACTGGACAAGCTCATTCATCTGTTCTTCTGTTAAACTGGTATTAACCCAACTGATTCTAAATAAACTTAACCTAAAATTTAGCGCAAAATACATAAGTAGATATCAAGGAAAACATAAACTAACTGAAACACATGAAGAACTGGTTATTTTCTGTATGATGCAAGTACACATAGGACGTGATGGAGCTGATCCTATCAGTACTTAGGAATTCACACATTGTTCCTGTTTGCATGCTTTTGTAAATATCTTGGCATGCTTACTTGCATTTTAGTTTCATTAAATGCAGAAACAAATACTGCTATACTGTGTGAGACTGAATGAATTTCCATTGACATCCTTTTGCATATATTTGCATGTGGCCGCTAACAGTCAGGAAATATGTCATCTAAACATTTGAAGTGTGAATTTTGTAAGCCTTATAAATATAAAAGCTGTAGCACATATCATCTGACAATTTAATTGTAATAATTTAATGTCAATAAATGACTGTTTTCAGATTGTTTTAAGATGCTGAACAACTCAAATTATTTCAACTGACCATTACAAATTGTTTAGGTGTCACAAAAAAAAATATAGAAATCTACATACATAAAATAAAACACACAAACAAAAATGAAAAGTACATACCTAAAAGCAAAAGTTTCAGTTGTCGGGATGAATCCCGCTTATCCATCTTAAGCTGTCTCTCAATTTCTTGGTGAATCCTGATGCTTTCTCTGTCTTCACCTGACAAGCAGCAGTCCCCCATCCTGAACAGTTTGAACCTTCTCCAGTACTTTGCAGTTAACACATTCATCCAGTCGCTCACCAGTGTTAAAACGTCTTTAAGAAAGCCTACGGGAACACGCCTACCTCAGGACCAGCGTGATGTACTGCAGTTTACAGGTGAAGTTTCTTCCTCATTCAGTGAATGGGCTGGGTAGTGTCACATAAGGCATTTGTTCCGTTTTCCTCTGCACCAATTTCAATTGCTTTCTATTAAAACACACACACACAAAAAGCCCAAATCATGAGCAAAAGAACTGAAGAATGCCATTTTAAAATTGTGGAACATTCTTCTGTGGAACACACACACACAGTTTTTGAAGATTGTTTAATCAAACAGTTTTGGTACTCAAGAATGAAAAGTCCTTGTGTCATTGTTCACAAACAAGAGTCAAAATGTATAGTCACGTTGTCAATATAACAGTGCACTTTGTTACAGTAAGACAGTTGTTGAATTTCAGTATCATTATTTATAACTGTACATCCATGTGAGCACAATAACTGATTTGTTTTTCTTTCTTTCTTTCTTTTTTCTTTTTTTATTTCTTTCATATATATGTATATGTATATATATATATTAGATAGATAGATAGATAGATAGATAGATAGATAGATAGATATCCATGCACATATACAGTATTAACCACTTTAATTGTGTATGTAATTTTTCTACCCATCAAGTCTATAAAACAGTTACCATCAATGTTTTCTAAAAAAAAAAAAAAAAAAAAAAGACATTCCGGTAACACTTTACAATAAGGTTCCATTAGTTAATGTTAGTTAATGTTAGTCCGTTTTTTAACTAACATGAACAAACAATGAGCAATACATTTATTACAGTATTTATTCATCTTTGTTAATGTCAGTTCATGAAAACACAGTCGTTCATTGTTAGATCATGTTAATTCACAGTGCATTAAATAATGTTAACAAGCACAAGTTTCGATTTTAATAATGCATTAGTAAATGTTGAAATTAACATTAACTAAGATTAATAAATGCTCTAGAAGTATCGTTCATGCTTAGGTCATGTTAACTAAAGTAGTTAACTAATGTTAACTAATGAACCTTATTGTAAAGTGTTACCGATATTTCTTTTACATATTTGTATCATTCAAGCATATTTCGAGAAATAATAATGAAATGTACCAAAAATAATCAAATTAATGAATAGATGAATATTAATAAATTTATGAATAAATATTAAACGTATACATTAGCAGACCTTCTGTTGATAAAGGAGACATTATTTCGCTAAAATAGCCTTAAAGACATTTTGGTTAACTGTATGCCACTTTATTTTGCTTCAGTACAGGCTTTGATTGATGACAGAACTTGGGTGAACTATCCCTTTAAGTACAGTAAGAAAGACAAAAAGTCAAATGTAAACATTTTGAAAAACAAGTTTGTTAATATAGCACAGAATTCCATGCTATGTTACACATGGAATATTCCTCACATTACATCCCCCAAAATGAAATTATTAGGAACAAAATGTATGTGCATGTGATTACGTTTTCTGATAGAAACAAACTGGCTCATCTAGTATATGATGCTATGAGTGGCCTAATGAGCCGTAAGGCAAAATACAATTTCATTGCTAGTAAGAGATAGACGTTAAAAGGAAGGTCCTGCGTTACAGGATAATTATACTGGTTTCTGGGTTTTAAAGCAGTAGATGGGCATGTAAAGAACTAGAAAATAAAAAATAAAGTCTGAACAAATTCTTCTGTGGCATCTGACTGTATATTTAAGCGTGTAAGGTGTCTTGTGTCACAGCACACTTATGCAACACTTTTAAGATGGAATGAGGAAGTATGAACAAAAACATGTTATTAAACAGCATAAATAGCAGGTCCAGTCTAGCACAGAACTTATTAAACTATTGCATTTAAGCGTATTTGCTAAATAGGTTTAATAGTTGTGTCTCTCAAAATATACAGTGGAAGGTAATGCAAGTTTATTTAGCACAGTTCATTCGCAATAGTAATTAGTGCTTCACATGAAAAGGATTTAGAAATAATCATAACACATTATTAAAACAAAATTATTAATACAAAGTAAAAAAATTAAGATTCTAATAAAATGTTTAAAATATAATTGAAGACAAACAAGAAGAAAAGAGAAGAATAAATAAGAGGATGCAGTACTTCAGTAGGACACATCACAGTGCTGATTCAGTAAATGCACAGTGAAACAGATGGGTTATGATCCTGATTATCTGAGTGGTCTGCTAATATTCAGTGAGCATATCTGATATGCAGTGTTGGGGAAAGTTACTTTTAAAAGTAATGCATTACAATATTGCATTACTCCCTAAAAAAGTAACTAATTACGTTACTTAGTTACTTTTTATGGAAAGTAATGAGTTGCGTTACTTTCGCGTTACTTTTTAAATATGAGCAGGGCTTGATTGTTTTTAATATAAGAAGTTCTATTTATAGCAAATGTAAAAGCCCTTTCCCACCAAAAAGTGTAATGAATAAACCTCAGGCTGAAAGGAAAAGTAAATTCGCGTCTGTTCAGTAGAACGCAGGAGAAGAAGGTTCAACACTCTTCAGCAATAAAAAAAAA
>NW_015539835.1:242027-258951 GCF_001515605.1 Sinocyclocheilus anshuiensis | reverse complement strand
CAACTCCTCTGCACTTCCGATTTCTCCCAATATGGGGACAGGAGACTTGTCAGTCAATAAATGGGAAAACACAGTAACTGGTGTTACTTTTTTGAAAAAGTAACTCAGATATTTGCTTGTAAATTAAAAAGTAATGCGTTACTTTACTAGTTACTTGAAAAAAGTAATCTGATTACATAACTCGCATTACTTGTAATGCGTTACCCCCAACACTGCTGATATATGAAGGTCCTCGGGCCTAAGCCATGTATAAAGGTTCCACGCATTGTGTTATTGTAGTAAGCATCTGAGCAGAGATCAGCCATGTCTCAATCCAGCAAACCTGTTCTGTAACCGGTTTTAAACACTGAACAACTAAATCATTAGGTGCATTTATTAACTTACTGAACCGACACAGATAAGTTTGACTGTTTTACTTTCAGACTCGCAGATATTATTTAAATGTAATTTTTTTAAATGTTTTGACACTTATGTCACACAACTTTGTCTGAATGTCATCTCATCGAACAAAATCTCAAACCAGCAGACATCTGAAAAAAAAAAAAAGGTGCTTGAGTTCTTCTCAGAACTAACTCCTGAAGTGTCCTTGCAGAGTAAATAACATCCATAAAAAGCTTTTTTTTCCTCAACAGTATATCTACTATTTTATTGTTCTTTTGTGAAACATTTTGATCAAAATGCATGGCTGTGCTTAAAATCTCTCTTAAAAACAAATGCCACTTGGTTTGATATGCTGTTTATTGAAATAACATCTATGTAATTTGAAGTGTCCAACAGACGATTTAGGGTTTTATTGTTTTTTTGTTGTTACATTTGGACAGCAAATTTTATACAATTCTCTCTAAAATAGCAGCCTTTTATTGCAAAAAAAAAGAAAACAATTTTTTGAAGCAGAAAATCTAACAGTGATAACCCCCCCCCCCAACAGTAATTTGGTCCTTTACTCTTGGCTCAACACAAAACATTCATTTGTTTGACACGCATCTAGTCACATGATACTCTTTACAAATCTGTCTTTAAAAAAACAATTGCAAATATTGACCAAAGCTTGATTACACCACACTAACCACACTGTCAAGTCAGTACAACAGCAGTAAGAGCATCATTGGCTCATTGAGAACAGGTGATGGGTAAAAAAAATCTAAATGTATGCAAGTGTTACAGAAAATCTCCGAATGGCACATTTGTAGGATGATTACACAGGAATCGGCTCACTTGGCACATCGTTCAGGCTTGATGTTGTGGAACACTGCTGATCTTAATGGATCAGGTCTTGAAGAGCAGATGTACAATCATCTGTTCCAAGAACACAATGAGAAGAAAAATTACAAAGAGCTGGCATGGTACAGAAATAAGTGATACTGGCAAGGGCAAGTTATTACCTGTGGCATGATTATTAGCTTGGCAGTAAATAAAAGTCACATTAGAAGAACTTTGGCATTATTCATGCAAATGTTAATGTAAACTAGCTGTTATCTATTCTTTACCATTGCATGTGCCTTGGAAATGAGGAAAGACCCTACTAAGCTTGCTCTGACTCTTAAAAAACAATACCATGTTATAATATAGAAGTACTTTTCATTGCTTTCTAATAACCTCACCACACAGAATAATTAATATTATTAAATCTACATAACATTTACAGCAAGCAGCTCAATGTGTACAACTTGAAGAACCTGCTACAGAATAAACCTTAAAAAATCAGTTCCATAACATAACATTTTTCATTCAAATGGAATTATAACATTCAAGTTGAACCCTGTGAAGTAGCTCTGAGGTGCAAATAAATAATGGCGAAGCAGCGAGCAGATAGAAATAACTTGTGTCCAATTTCATAGAGCAGAATCAGGGACAGCCGACCGCTCGAACAGTTAAAGCAGACTTTAATGGCTCACAGCATTACGGCAGACTCTAGCTGCAGACTGATGAGTCCTTTAACCCGGCAAGACAATGACCAAACCATAAGCGGCCGTTTTTCAGACTAGATTGTATTCCTTCAGTGTGAGCTGCAAGATGGTGTCCTTGACAGCAGCGAACACGAATCGGATGTTTTCGGTGTCAGTGGCGCAGGTGAAATGAGAGTAAATGATTTTTTCGGAGTCTGGATTCAGGTCGACAAACATCTGCAGGATGAATTCCCTTGCGGCTTGAGCGTCTCTCTGGGGTCCTTAGAGAGAACAATAAATCGATCTTGGTTAACTTGGTCATCCGGAAACTGATCAGAGCTTTTACTTAAAATAACTTCTAACCTGAAGTATGAACAATAATATAAGCAATGCTTTAGCAGCGCAATGGAAAGACCATCAGTCCATCAGCTAATAAACACATCATGATTGATCATCCTTTTCAAACCTCACCGTATAGATTTGGAAAAACAATATATCACAATATTTTTAAACTTACCGTCATATTCAGGAAAGTAATCTACAAGATGTGAATACATTATTTTCTCTTCCAAAAGGTCTTTCTTGTTCAGAAAAAGAATAACTGATGAATTCTGGAACCAGGGGTATGTTATTATCGTCCTAAACAATGCTTTGCTTTCCTCCATTCGATTCTGTGGGGGAAAATAACATAACAGGGCCATTTCAGTGGTTATTTTAGTCCTGCTTTACTTCAGCAATCAACACTCCGTTCACTGCTTCAGACAATTTCAGGGGGAAAAAAATAAAATAAAATGATTTCATTCAAACACTGCTAAAGTGAGCACAGCTTGCTATTTTAAGTTCAGAATGTACAGTGCTCTCAACTAATACTGGCACCCTTGGTTTACCCCCACTTTCAATTGTTTCACTTCAATGAAAAGTTAAGAATTTTGTGAATTTTTTGAATGAAAGACCAAAAAGATAAATGATGCGGATTTATTTGCACAGCCGCCTTTGCTCATATTTTCCAAGGGTGCCAATATTAGTGGAGGGCACTGTAGTTTGTTCTCTACTGGTTACATGATCACATCATTAACTCGGAGACTGTTTTTATATGATCAAATTAATTACAAATAAGAATTTCATCAAAAGTTTCATTTAATGACTTTAAAAATGTCAAGTGGTGTAGCCATTAAGTAAAATATTATTACATTTTTTTTCAAAATGTGTTATTTAAAAGAAATTTGATACAGATGTAGACACAAAAGTTTACTTTTTAATAAGTATACTATTTCTGGTTTTATGTTTTGTCACATGTCAACAAAAGGCGTTCTGCATGTTGGTTACACTTCTGAGGATATTTGCAGATGTAATCTTTTTTTCAATTATTAGTAATATATTTTAACGCTGCTTCACTAGTTATTTTATTTAAAAAATAATTTCAAAAGATTATACCATACAATTAAATGTTTTTCCCCCAAGAAATTTACACTTTTAATAAGACATTTTTCTTTGCTACAATCTTGATTGTAGGATTGTATACAAAAAATAAAAATAAAAAAACAAACTGAAGTACCTCTTAAAATACATTTTTAAAAACTATAAATCAAATTTATAAAATGTAAAAAAATCATATAATACAGTGAATTCATCTGTGCTAAAAGGCTTATGCATCAAGCCATCATGCAAAATAGCGTTTCTACAAACATTTCAAGTGGTTAGTAACAACTTTGGCTCCCTCTTCTGGTACTTGATTTACCTCATTGTCAGACTCAACGAGAACTTGGTCATATTCACTGAGGGCTACCAGGAACATGATGGAGGTGACATTTTCAAAGCAGTGGATCCACTTCCGCCTTTCTGACCGCTGCCCCCCTACATCTACCATCCTGATGGAGAAGGAGAAGTCATGAGTTTGAAGAGTCAAACACTTACAGTCTGGAAACATGATGGCATCTGAGCACTGGGCTGAACTGGATGAACTGAGCATTTTGTATCAATGCAGTACTAGATGAACTAGAAGAGTAACTATAAAGAGAAGATTTACCTGAATATGACACTCTGTAGATCGAAGGGGTATTCGATGATCCCTGTAGTGGGCACTCTGACCCTGAGCACATCTTGCTGGGTGGGAAGATAGGAAGGGTTGGCAATGCGATCCAGTGAATTTAGATAACTGTGGACAAACGGTGAACATTTCACAGTTCTGAAGCATCTCTATGATTTGTTACTGCAATACCTGTGAAACCTGTCAAGAACATGTCTGAGTAGCATTTTACCTCAAAATAAAAAAAATAACAAATGTACTTCTAGATAAAGGACGCATATTTTTGCAACATTAGGACTTTTTGTATTGTGATAATATTTGCAAGCTAATTAAGCAAATATCCCATTCTCAGTATACATACATATACTGTACATATACACACAAATATACATATACACATACATATATATATATATATATACACATACATACAGGGACGGACTGGGACGTAATTTCAGGCCGGGAAATCTCACACTCATCCAGGCCATCCTAAATACCAACAACAAATTCTAAAAACCACAGACAACCATATTATTTGTATGGCCAGCACATAAAAGGTCTAAATCCTACGGAAGAGGATTAGGGACATGCAATAATAAAAAATAAAACCATCTCGATATTAAAGTCATTATAATGCGAGATTAAACTCGTTAAATTTCAAGAAAAAGTCTAAATTAAATTTGAAGAATAAACTCATTAAATTACGAGAAAAAAGTCGTGTTTTTGAGAAAAAAAGTTGAAATTAAATGTTGAGAATAAACTCATTAAATTACGAGAATAAAGTCGAAATAAAATGTTGAGAATAAACACTCGTCTCATGTTCATCTGATCTCGTTGGACAGTGTTAGTCAGCGTCTGCAGTGGCTCAGGTCCTAAAGCACAATGCTCGTGGATGTAGCATATGATGCGGCCGACTAGAGTTAGAATTCGCCTTTTGCCGAACTCGCTCTTCTTCCTTTTTTCATCACATATCACATTGGATGCTATTTACGCTAAGTGAAAGTAGATGCAATTTACACTAAGTGAAAATATTGATATATTCTATTTACAATAAGTGACAGCAGCATTTTTAGCGATGTGCTATTTACACTAAGTGAAAATAGCGATTCTATTTACGCTATGTAAAAGTATAGCAGATCTTTGCAATAAGTGTAAATAGTAATTAGATGCCATTTATACTTCGAAATAGTGACAGATACTATTTGCACCTCAGTATTGTTGTACATTAACAGGATGCAATAATAACAGTGTAAATTATTTTCTTTATTAAAATTATTAAATAGACGCTGCCTTTGTTACAACAAAGCCCTCCTTATAGCCTACCTACACCTAAACCTACCCAATTAATACATCATTATTAAACACTCGTTAGGCAATTGATTTTCACTTTTCCGATGTGATATGTGATGAAAAAAGGAAGAAGAGCGAGTTCGGCAAAAGGTAGATTCGAACTCTGGTCGACCGCATTATATGCTACATCCACAAGCATTGCTCTCTTACAACTTTTTCCTCGTAATTTAATGAGTTTATTCTTATCTTATTTCGACTTTTTTTCTCAAAATTTAACAAGTTTTTTCTCGAAACACGACTTTATTCTCGAAATTGAATGACTTCATTCTCAACATTTTATTTTAACATTTTCGCATTATAATGACTTTAATCTCGAGATGAGATTTTTTATTATTGCTTGGCCCTAATCCTCTTCTGTAAAATCCTTAGTTTGGGGCCCGTGGAAAATAATTAAAGGCTTGAACTGCACCTTAACTTCCATTTTCCTTTTTTTAATTTTCACCAATATCTCTGTCTCTCCCTTTTTTTCTTGTACTTCTTCACCAGCAGGTCTACTGTTATGAACATAACTGTGTCCACCTTGTTGCAAAACAACCACCTCATTACAATTTATAAGCACAGAATGCTATTTATCCTAATATGACTTAAATACCCTATATTTCCTACAAACATATTAAAACATTTTCTAAAGTGCCTAAATGTCAAAATTAGTACAATATCGTTATTTAAAATTCCTAATACTGAACACACTATTGCATTATTAGGCATTATTATGACTTATATTTTTGTGTTGCTGTCTGCTCTAGCTCCCTCTCTACCTATACAATAAATCCATGTGAATATCTGTCTGCTAAATTGATTAATATAACTTTACAATCGATAATTAAATGATTTCTTTTAGCACAGTATTCTGACTGATGATAATAATGGGGTGCTCCTGATAGCCTAACAGGTTCTAGCAGTTTAATTCTCAAAACTACAGTAGTTTACAGATGAAACTGACTTGCATTTGAAGCCCTGAACAGGTCAGTAATTTCGCAACATTCACTGCTGCTTAACTTTGGGAAAAAAAAAAAACAACAACACCAGGGCAGTGGGTCAAATTAGCCGCTAGGCCACAGGGAATTCTCCCGGTGCTCGCAATGGCCAGTCCGGGCCTGTATATATAGCATAGCAGCATAACATTTAATTGAAATTGTATAATTAAACTGGAGCAGGTGCTTGATTGATCTTAATGATCCTAAAATGGGCTTAACTTTCTTCATGGAAAAAAGAATCTGGTAATAATACTTATACGTATTAATTTGTCAGAAACTTAAAATGCAGATTCCCAACTACTATTGGCAGGTATGACAGTCACATTGGTTCAGCTTACTGATTAATTCATGACAATAAACATAAATCCTAAGACAATGGTTTATGTAGATTGGAATATAAAATATGCTAAACATTTCATATGGAAGCTCATAGTTACTCAGTATTATGGCATGTTGGCTTATAGCATTTAGTTACATTCGCAAAAACTCACTTTACTCACTGTTTGTCAGACTAAAATTCAGAGGAAGAATATTGCTCAGAGAGATTTCATGTAAGTATTAACTTTGTTACAAATACTGACATAGCAATAGTATTGAGCTACTAATATTAATTTGAATATCAGCTCAGACCATTCGGTCTTGGGTGAATTTGATGAAAAATGTTTTGATAGAACTTGTGAGCGCAGACTTTGGTCTCTTGGCAAATCTGACTGCAGTGAGACGTTGAGATATTTTCTAAAACTCTATAGAGGACACATGTTAGATTACTGATCAATAATCTTTTTCAAATGAGAAAAAAAGTCAGAGAAGCAGTAGTCTTCAGTAAAAGCCACATTTGTTCTCCATTTAATCTCACTGCTGTTTAGGGGAAACTTATGAGACATTAGAGAGACCTCACTGTGATCCTTCTTTCTTATGGAAGGTGACAGGTTTAAGATGCACTCACTATTTTGTGGAATCTGAGAGCTGGTATTCTCTCCTCCGGTCATAACACTCCTGAATTCCTGGGTCATTCCATAAACTCCTGATGGCATCTACATAGGGGCTGACGAACAAGACGACCTTCTCTACGTCTACTTCTCTGACAATGTTTGCATTGGCCTGTGAGGGGAAAAGTAGTGCATTTAAAACAGTGTTAAAAAGCTGATGCTTCAGCCAATGCAGCGATGCCAAGTCCATGGTTTTTCCACGGAATTGGGCTACTTTTATAATGTTGAAGCGAAACCCCCAGCTCCCTGGAAAGCAATTTCGACCAAGGTGGAACCCTCTTAAAGGAGATTTTTGACCCCCTGGAATGTGAATTTTGATCGATTTAGATTTAGCCATTTTCCCTAGAATGCGATTGTGCTAGTTTTTTTGCCATGATTGGGCTAGTTTTGATTACCAATGGGGCTGGTTTTGCTACTCAGACCTGGCAACCCTGAGCCAATGGGACCCAACCAACAGCAGACTTCGTGTCATGTCCTAGCCCACTTATACATAACCTAGTTACAACTTTATTGACCCATTTTACTTGAGACTCAAATTTGGTAAAGTTCTCCATCTCACTACACCTGACCCAATAAGATGGAACTTGATTGAGGCTGTGTTCTATAATATTTCAACTACGCACAATGGAAAATAGGTTTGCCTGTGGGGGTATCTACAAATGGAAAAAAAACTAGATGGCACATTTCTGCAAGGCCATAAAATGGTATAATTAATTTCATAGCTTGGAGGGGTAATTGTGTTAAGCCTGGGCAACACAATTAGCCAAAGTGATTGTGTATCTCTCAGGGTATTTGATTCAGTGTTTGACCTACTTCATGGCAAAGTTATTTGAGTGTCAACTGCTCTGACACATTGAGCCACGACTCTCATGCAGACAATGCATCATCAATCAGACAATCACAACATTCCCCTGACTTCGCTACAACATTTTTTCTCCTCTGAATTATCATAACTATAGAAGATGCAAAACGTTGATGCTGTGTAACATTTGTAGCACCAATAACATTCAATAGCATCTATTTCTTCACCATGAAAGCTTTAGCTTGCACTTTAAAAGTTCAAAGACCTGTGACCATGTCAAGGTAAAGAATCCATAACAAATCCATAGAAACTTTAGTTTAGTAAGAGTGGCTGGGTATGACAAATTACTGTACCTTATTACGTTCATATTTGTAGTGGATCTGGAGAGTATCCATTGCCCGTATCATGGCCTGCAAAGATGTGAAGATGTTTTGGTAGACCAGCTTGGTAAAGCTTCTCCGGTCCTCTTCCGAGTAGCCTGAGCCATGAATGATTCTTATCTGTTTAACAAAGGTGCTTTTCCCACTCTCTCCAGTTCCTGAAAGCGGAAACATGTGAAAAGTGAAGGGTTAGCAGTGGAAAATCAGATTCGTTTGAACTAATTGGTTTGTCTGGAAGGTTCTTGAATGGCAACGATTCACAGACTCACTTGGATATCACTCCAGATAAATTCCCAGTACACGTGCAGCATTTTCTGTTCATAAAGTAGACCAGTCTAATTTGAGTCCAAAAAGTGAGACTGAATACCCCTTGACAAACTGCTATGTTGGTCAGACTAGTTTTTAGACACAGTCTTAACATAGTGGCTATGTTTATGCTACTGGCCCCAGCTTTGACCAGGTAATGTAGACTAGTTAAAACAAACAAACTGCCACGTTTTAACAGTTAAACTAAATTATCCAGCAGAGATTTGACTCAAGAATATCTCTACTCGACTGAATACATAAACAGAGCCGAATCAAATAAACTATTCGTTGGTGAATCACATGATATAAAGATATCACATTTTGTACACATGCACGAAAGTTTGGTAGAGTGACACGAAAGCACGGCGTACCCAGCAGAAGCAGTTTGAGCTCGCGTCGAGCGTCTTTCTTGTCGCGGCGCAGCTGCCGCTCGATCTCATCGTTGATCCGTCGCGCTTCTTTCGCCTCCTCGCTGAGGCAGCACGCCATGATGGTGTCCGGCGTCATGATTCTCCGCGACGATTTACAATTCGGAGCTTTTCAGCAATTCCATCGAAAGAACGTCAGTTCCAACTCAAATGCAGGCGTTTAGATAAAGCGTTTCCCTGCAGCGCGTTGAGGAAAGAATCCAAATCATAAACCGATCATTTGTACACTAATATTTCTGCAGCGGTTGGAAAAATGTTACAGCATTCGACATGTAATCCTGATGCGGTTTAACGGTTTTATATCACTCAGGAAAGCAACAGATCCTTTGGATTTAATAACTCCATTACAGACTGTTTTATATTTGGCGTTCAATATTGAAAGTCAATACAACACAGTAGTTCCTCTTTAGACCGTACTAAAGTCCCCTGTCCGTGAACTAGTGGTTGGGAATATTTGCATGAATGGTGTTGCCCCCGTGTTAAAGTCTCCACTCCGGGCGTGGTATCGCTGCATATGGCCGAATTATTCCCTGGAAACCCGTTTCCCAACGAAGTGAACGCTACAGTACTCTCGTAACACCGCGAACAGGAGTGATTTTGTAAGTTAGTCTACTGAGGTCTTCACTCCTGTTGATTTAAATGCCAGTTTGAATAGACTCGAATTTGGACTCTCGGCTCATACATATGTAATTGGGTTGTCCGAATCGCGAACGAATCGTTCTTTTGAACTATTCGAACGAACCGATTTGCACGCGTGTGAGAATCAGTAGACTGTAAGAACTTTGTTAGTAAACTGAACGACGGGGACAGTTTGTGGTTCCAAAATTTGTACATTTTGTATGTAATTATACGTAATACATTGACATTATTTTGCTACAGAAGTAACGGTTAAAATGAGCAGATCAACGAGTTTTCCCTTGTTACTGTCGGTGTAATCACGGCATGCCCGTATCATGGCCTGCAAAGATGTGAAGATGTTTTGGTAGACCAGCTTGGTAAAGCTTCTCCGGTCCTCTTCCGAGTAGCCTGAGCCATGAATGATTCTTATCTGTTTAACAAAGGTGCTTTTCCCACTCTCTCCAGTTCCTGAAAGCGGAAACATGTGAAAAGTGAAGGGTTAGCAGTGGAAAATCAGATTCGTTTGAACTAATTGGTTTGTCTGGAAGGTTCTTGAATGGCAACGATTCACAGACTCACTTGGATATCACTCCAGATAAATTCCCAGTACACGTGCAGCATTTTCTGTTCATAAAGTAGACCAGTCTAATTTGAGTCCAAAAAGTGAGACTGAATACCCCTTGACAAACTGCTATGTTGGTCAGACTAGTTTTTAGACACAGTCTTAACATAGTGGCTATGTTTATGCTACTGGCCCCAGCTTTGACCAGGTAATGTAGACTAGTTAAAACAAACAAACTGCCACGTTTTAACAGTTAAACTAAATTATCCAGCAGAGATTTGACTCAAGAATATCTCTACTCGACTGAATACATAAACAGAGCCGAATCAAATAAACTATTCGTTGGTGAATCACATGATATAAAGATATCACATTTTGTACACATGCACGAAAGTTTGGTAGAGTGACACGAAAGCACGGCGTACCCAGCAGAAGCAGTTTGAGCTCGCGTCGAGCGTCTTTCTTGTCGCGGCGCAGCTGCCGCTCGATCTCATCGTTGATCCGTCGCGCTTCTTTCGCCTCCTCGCTGAGGCAGCACGCCATGATGGTGTCCGGCGTCATGATTCTCCGCGACGATTTACAATTCGGAGCTTTTCAGCAATTCCATCGAAAGAACGTCAGTTCCAACTCAAATGCAGGCGTTTAGATAAAGCGTTTCCCTGCAGCGCGTTGAGGAAAGAATCCAAATCATAAACCGATCATTTGTACACTAATATTTCTGCAGCGGTTGGAAAAATGTTACAGCATTCGACATGTAATCCTGATGCGGTTTAACGGTTTTATATCACTCAGGAAAGCAACAGATCCTTTGGATTTAATAACTCCATTACAGACTGTTTTATATTTGGCGTTCAATATTGAAAGTCAATACAACACAGTAGTTCCTCTTTAGACCGTACTAAAGTCCCCTGTCCGTGAACTAGTGGTTGGGAATATTTGCATGAATGGTGTTGCCCCCGTGTTAAAGTCTCCACTCCGGGCGTGGTATCGCTGCATATGGCCGAATTATTCCCTGGAAACCCGTTTCCCAACGAAGTGAACGCTACAGTACTCTCGTAACACCGCGAACAGGAGTGATTTTGTAAGTTAGTCTACTGAGGTCTTCACTCCTGTTGATTTAAATGCCAGTTTGAATAGACTCGAATTTGGACTCTCGGCTCATACATATGTAATTGGGTTGTCCGAATCGCGAACGAATCGTTCTTTTGAACTATTCGAACGAACCGATTTGCACGCGTGTGAGAATCAGAGAACTTTGTGAACTTTGTTAGTAAACTGAACGACGGGGACAGTTTGTGGTTCCAAAATTTGTACATTTTTATACGTAATTGGCACATACATTCATGCTCTCTGGCAATGTTCAAAGATTCAACCTTTTTGGGAAATTGTGTTGAAATATCTTGGAAGATGTTTGGGATTTAACCTTCCATTTTCATCAAGGATTTGTCTTTTAGGAGATAAATCGGAGATTCCTCAGATTAAAAATAACGAGTTTTCCCTTGTTACTGTCGGTGTAATCACGGCAGTACGACTGATACTTAGATTTTGGAAAGATATTCAATGTCCTTCACTTAAAGGGGTCATATGATACTGCTAAAAAGATTTGTGTATTGTGTATTTGGTGTAATGAAAGGTGTTTATGCGGTTTAAAGTTCAAAAAACACATTATTTACTGTACATTGTACATTATTGTTTCTCCTCTATGCCCTGCCTTTTTGAACCGCGTCGATTTTTACAAAGCTCAACGGTCTGAAAAAGCGAGGTGTGCTGTGATTGGCGGCATTTGTTGCATCCAGTGGGGACATAATTACTGATTATAATGACTTATACTGTCTTTTTAAGCGTTGCGTTGCATTGCATCGCGCCGCGTAAACATAAAACTCTGTCTGCATGATCGGAGAAATGACAAACTACAAGTGCTACTCCACACTGCCCAAACTCGCGTTTGAATCATCAATTGGCAAATGTTTAAATGAAAACTCATCCTTTGAAGTGTGACTTGATTATCCTGTTGTGCATTTAAGTGTAATTTCTATAATTATTATTATTATTTATGATAATTACTTTTGTTTGTTTTGTTTTGTATACAGTGTATTTATTTATTTATTTTTGTACTGGTATGTTTTGTTATGTATAAAGAAAACCAATAAAAACTTCATTTAAAAAAAAAATAAAAAATGAGCAGATCAACTTAATCTGGTGTGATTCAAATGAATCGGTGTTTGAATTCGACTCAAAGCATCGTCCAAACCAACCGACTCGGTAAAATGATTCGGACCTGCCTACTAATATGTAATGTTCATTAAAGGCGACAGCATCATCCACTCCCTGTTGTGTGACGCGCAGAATTGAGGAGGAGCAGCTGGTCAAACAGAATGAAAATTCTTCAGACTTTAAACACTGGACGAATCTTAAGCCTTTTTCATGACCTAAATTAGATTTTAGTGAACATCATGAAATATAGCTTTCTTTGACTTCAAGATCAAGTGTATTACCAAAATTACAAATACAATTCTCAAACCCTTAACGGTTGCCATGCCATTGAAATATTTGTTTTTAGTTGTTTTCATGTGCCGGTTCCAGTGTTGCACTAGTTACTCAAAGAATGTAATATATTACTAATTACTAGTTACTCCTTTCAAAAGTGATTCTTAGTCCTCCTTTCCGTTCTTTCAATCGCTTTACGTATACGTCGACATTCCATGTCCATTATTGTGAAACCACCAACACACAACAAAAACACATCTCCGATCACAGCGTCCTCCGTCCTCCTGTTGTTAATGTTGTTCTTCTTTGTTTCTGTTGTTGAACGCCGCGCACAAATGACGTCGCTGTCGACCGGCTTACGTCACTTCTTAGTACACACTCTCGGTGCGAATGCAACCCTTTAAATAGTACTGGGAAATAGTTCGCGCAAAATCGTCCCAGTACTTTAGTACTGTACATTTAGTTCTGGAACTAAAGCGGTGCGAAAGGCCCTATTGTTACTTTCTGGCAACAGTAATTAGTTACATTACTACTAGTACTTCTTCACACCCTACAGAAGTTGTAGCCTAACTGTGTATCTTCCACATAAAATTCTTCTTACTAACAACATATTTCTGCCTCACCATTTCACCAAAATCCACATTGGATCGCAGTCAGAAGTAATTACAAACACTCAATAGTGATTGATAGTGACATTCGAGTAAAAGTGTTGTATTAATCTCATTAATTGTCATGTGTAGCTTGAAGCTAATTGTAATTTCTCTGTTACCCATACATGATTATATTTCATTGTGTATTTGATCAAATCACATAAGTTTGTAAGAAACGGTTTAATTTCCAAAAAGATTTTTAATTATAGTAATATAATGTACCACATGCTGATCAGAGGGATGTGATGCCAGAGTAAATCCACAACTTGCACAACAGTGTTCATATCATCTTTTTTCCTGACAAAATCAATATAATGCAATATTTCTATCTGCTGAATGTAAGCGTTTCCATATTCCAAGCTTGCCTGCTGCACTTGGGACATCACATGCATGTGCGAGTTGTGAAAACTATGAAAATAAATCCAGAAATTATTTGATTGTTGGATTTTAAATCAGTGGGGTTGAGGCAAAAGTTATCAAAAGTAACTAAGCTGTTTTATGGATGGTAACTGTAATATTACTAAAATCTTATTAGTAATTAGTTACACTACTAGTTACTGCAAAAGGTAATATTATTACAGTAACTAAGTTACTAGTAACTGCCCAACACTAGCCGGTTCTATAAAACAAACTTATAAGAAATTATTTTAACCACTTAATGAAAAATCTGCTCTAATCAAATAATCAGATTTAAGTACCAGTGTTATTTTATTATCATTGCTATTATATAGGTTTTTGTTAATATTTTGAATAATTGTTTTTATTCATTCAAAAAAAAAATTCAGTTGAAATGTTTTTGTAATTGTGTTGTGTTTTTGTCACATTTACTATTATTTTTTTAATGTCTATATAGTTTAGTTTATTCAGTTTAGTTATTTTACACAGCATATACATGGCAACATAGCTGTTTACTTTTTATTTCAGCTAATATTTAAGTAATGAAAATGTTTTTTTTATGGTTTTATATAACCTTGACTAGTACTTGTATGCACTACAAATAAGCTAGTAGCCTTAGTCAGTCCATTCCATATTTTTCTATTAAGTGTAGTAGAATTTATAGAAACATGATTTGATAAAGTAAAATTGTGCTAAGAATGTAAAAGTAACATGACACATTTTTCTCTAAACTAGTAGACATGAAAGGAACACTCCACTATTTTTGAAAATAGGCTCATTTTCCAACTCCCCTAGAGTTAAACAGTTGAGTTTTACCGTTTTCCGCAATAATCAAGGAACTTTGCTGCAGAACCACGGGTGCAGCAGGCGCAATATTACACAGCGCCTGAAAATAGTCCCCAGCTAGGTAACATCCAGTAAGCCTATTTTCAGGCACTGCGTAATATCATTGTGCCTGCTGCACCCATGGTACGGCAGCAAAGTTCCTTGATTATTACGCTGGAATGAGAGTATAGTTCCTAGCCATATCGGCCTAGAAAATCACAAATTTTCATTTTCTGTCGGTCTTAGTACACGATGTAACTACAGACGAGTCAAGTTTTAAATAGGAAAAATATAGAAACTCTTTGGTCATTTTTGAGCGAGATGCTAACGGTCTAATCAGATTCAATGATCTATGCTAAGCTACAGCTAAAAGTGCTACCGCCAGACCCGGAGATCGGCTGAATGGATTTGAAAACGGTAAAACTCAACTGTTTAACTCTAGGGGAGTTGGAAAATTTGCCTATTTTCAAAAATAGTGGAGTGTTCCTTTAAGATGTGTATCTACTTTGTTAAGTGCACACCCCCGCTCTACAACTCTGTCACAAGACGCATACACCACATCTCATTTAACTGCATGTGTCTCTTTTGATAGACATTCATTCCAAAAGCACCACAACCAAAGCAAATGTCACAGACACGGTTTTAGTAAAAGGTGGCACAGAATTTATTTATTTATTTTTCTTTTAGATTTGCAGCACATTCTACAAAGACACTAGAGGGGACAGAGAGAAAGAATGATACGAGAACATGGAAGAGATCTGCCACATTTTTTTTTTTTTTTTTTTTTTACAGAGAAGCTTTTATTTCCCCCCCAACTGTGAAGAGAAAGGTGTCTAGAAAGATCCATTTAAAATGGTGAAAATGCTTACAAACAGATGTACAAAATAAGCGCTAGCAAGATTTAATGGATCCCAATGTCAATGGAGTACAAACGGTCAATCAATCTTCTGAAGTTTTACCAATCTGGAAATCGGGTTGAAAAAAAACTAGCACAAAAAAAAAATCCCTCAGGAATGAATCCTTTTCCCACCCTCAATACCCCCATTTTTCAAATCAAAATCATCCTTTAAATAAAACTGTACTGATATTAAAACTTTAAAGAACTGAACTGAATATTTACACTTTCCCCAAAAAGTCTCATCATGAAGATAATGGAACAATAAATTCATTGGCAAAAAAAACAACAAAAAACAACAACACTTATAAGATTACATTCTGCATGTTGCACAGATTAAGCATGCAGCTCTGGTAAGGCCAACAGCGGACTTCACAGATGGGCTCCCTCTACTTACAAAACAGTGCAATCAATAATGGAAAAATCACGTGCAGAAAGAAAAATGTTAAAGAAATAAGAGGATCCACTTGCTTTTGAGAAAACTTTTCCCTCAAATATGCTGTTTAAAAATATTGTTAGGAGAAATGTCAGGGAGCACACATCTACCCAAGAAGCAGAGGAATGTAGGCTCTGAAAACAAGTTGAAGTGAATGGGCATATGGCAGTTTGGCTTCCATCTCCACCCTCTAGAAGAACCGACCAGAGTACTGCTTCACGCTGAAAGAGGAAATGACACGGTTGAGACCAGAGACAAAACCTCATCATGCTGGGACAGTTCAGCCAGCGGCCAAGTGATTTATAATCTGGATATGCCGTTACAATAAACACCACAAAACAAACTGTATAGTATTATAATAAAGCTAATTCAAAGTATTCAAATATAGCACGAGTACATCATCTGGTTTATAATACACCGTGTAGAAAAGGTAATTAAACAAGTTGATTTACTTAGAGCATTTTAAGGTTGTTTTCCTGGCTCTATTTGCATATTTTAGGTTTACTCATACTAGCATGCAACGGGCTTTAAATTCAACATGAAATAGCATTACTAACCCATTTTATTTCATATTTTCTTTATTATTATATTTTTTTCTCGAGTAAAATTAAGAAGCTCAAATTAGTTAGGGGTCAACTAGCTGTCCAAAAACCTACTAGTTGATTAGTACAGTTGACTAGATTTTTTCTTCTTCTTTTGTTTTGATATTTTAGCAGCAATGCATTAACTTGCATGCTACAATCTAACCGTTTTAAAACACGTTAATACTCCATAAGAAATGCATCCAGTTTGAAAACTAGCCTAATTATACAGGGCTTCCTTAAAGGGGTCATATGATGCGATTTCAATTTTTCCTTTCTCTTTGGAGTGTTACAAGCTCTTGGTGCATAAAGAAGATCTGTAAAGTTGCA
>NW_015539835.1:240422-241130 GCF_001515605.1 Sinocyclocheilus anshuiensis | reverse complement strand
CTGACTGCAATGATAGAGCTTGGAATAGCCAGGACAATTTTTTATATAACTCCGACTGGATTCGTCTGAAAGAAGGAAGTCATATACACCTAGGATGACTTGAGGGTGAGTAATTTATGGCTAATCTTCATTTTTGGGTGAACTAACCCTTCAAGTCAGTTTTGAAAATATGTATCCCTATATGAATAATGGTAGAAATTTGACAGCTGGTAAACATTTTGGATAATTGCCTCTATCCTGGTTACACTCGCATGACATTGCAGCAGTAAGAAAAGGAGGAAATCACTCATTGTTATTGGCTGAATAACATCTGTAGTATTAATCAGTTCATAAGCTTCAATGCACATTAATGCAAACAGTGAAGAATATGCAGCGTTTTATTTTATATTTGATCACTTTAAGAATTTTTTGTAGTATTTTTGTAGCAGACCTACCTGAAAGACTTAAGTACTGTTTATTTCATTAGTATGTTTGTTCCATTATTTATTTATTATTTGTTCTATTATTTATATTTATGACCAATTGCTTGTAATTAGTTTCTTTGTTATTTTAATATATAGTTTACAAGTCTTTAACAAGCTTGAGAACTTTACTGTTATATCAACATTTGTTGCGAGAATTATGAAATTTCAATAGCATCTAAAATTGTGGTATTGTAACAACTTCATTTCCAGCACAAATAACTGTATATATATATATATATATATA